>NC_039360.1:210800803-210840388 GCF_003573695.1 Papaver somniferum | reverse complement strand
GTCGGAGGTGGCGGCGGCGGCGGTCGGAGGTGGTGGCGGCGATGGTTGGCGGTGGTGGTCGGTGGCGGCGGTGACGGTGGTGGTCGGTGGCGGTGGTAGAAGGTGGCGTTGCTTGTTGGTGGTGACAATATAATAAGAATTAAAGTGGGGTTGATTTTTTTTTTGTTGGGGTGATTTAAACTAAGAGGGTAATATAGACCAATTATATTAAATGGGATTTTTGTAAAAAATTTGTTTTGTTGGAGTTTTTGTGTATGGATAGTGACACCTTTGGGGTTTTAACTCGCGGACCGTTTATTATGAGCAATTAGTGAACAAACGTTATTACGAGCGATTAATAAATCATTTCATATCATCAATTAGGGTGGAACACTAATTAGTTTGGTATTTATTATGTTAATCATTTACTATATTTGATTTCCTTAATGGGTCATTAAATGTTAGTTTTATGGAATAAATTACAACCATAGATTTATCAGTTGGGATATGAAATCTTGGCCACCACTTACACGCGTGAGATGAGGGTGTGTTTAGGAGAACTATAGCCGTAGATTTATCTTTTTGAGGACAAATCTAGACCACCACTAACACAGGCTAACTTAGCCAAACCTTGTTTTCTACTTAAGAAATTACGATAGAATATTATTTGTTTTTAGGTACTAAAGTTTAGTTTTGTGTTTTTGTTTCTGTTAGAGCATTACTCGATTTGAACCAGCCAAGCGTTGGTATGTCAAGGTTGGTTGTCATATTTTAGTCTCAAAACTCAAGATCGCTTGATTGGATCACTAGAATCAACATCATTAGGTTGGACTAGGATGTTCAGAAATGTTGAGACATACAAGTATTACCCTGAAAACCTGGAGAAGCTGAAGACGTATCGACAACAACGAACAAACTATCCTTCTGCTCGAGGTTAGTAATACAAGACTTGACTTTTTTTCATTTCTATCTGCATTACTTTCAAGTCGTTTTTATTGAAAAAAATAACATGCAAAGTTACTTGTACGAAACTCTAGCATTAGAGACTTGATCATCTTATTATTAATTAAAGTGTCAAGGAAAAAAATAACATGGAATTACGAAGTATAACGTTTATCTTTTGAACTTCGTAATTACGACATGAAAACTATCTTTGTAACTTTTTACTAGATTGTGTAAATGAATATATTAAGTCCATACCTAGAAAACTATGTTTAACTATATGAGTTTAAGGAAGTAGACTTACGAAACTCGTTTCATAGTTTAAAGGCATCAATGGGATTGGTGGTCCGCATCCTTTTGGGGATCTATAGAAGAACCGATACATACCTATTGGGGATCTATAGCAGGGCCCATCCCTATTTGGTTACTCTAGCAAGACTGATCCCCATATAAAAGTCATACTTCTAGTTTCATGTATTATCTAGGATTAGTGTGATTTTCGGAACATGAGTTTGCTATTTATAAAAGTTCAAGATACCAACAAATATTGAGTTGTCATCCATGAGAGATTTCAATATAACACTTGGATATTGCTTAGAATTAGACAAAACCGAAAATTGGTGTTTATTACATATCTTGAGAATATTTTGGGTTATAGAAATTCCTTAGTTTCCAATCTATCTTGGTGCATAAATAGTGAAGTTTTTCATTCTTACAAACTTATCCTGATGCACGCACTTCATTTTAAGGCACTACGGTAGCCGACTAATAACATTACATGTTGTTAGAGCACTGCTCGGTTGAACTCGCAAGCGTTGCTATCTGATAGACACATTTTTGTGTCCGATTTGTCTCGATTCTATATATTGTTAGGGATCATTTTTGTACTTATTATGGTGTTTTATTTATTTCTAGGTATTTTTGGCCAACAAACATTTTTGGAAAAAAATTGGCTCGAAAAGTTGTCGGAAAGCACTCGGAGGACATTTGCTATTCGGCTATCACTTTGGATAAGGGATAATTACTAAGGGGCATCCCATTTCCAGGAAGTTGCTAATCGCACCCCTACCCTGGATAAGGGGCAACCATCTTCAACATTTCAAAATCCAGGTTTTGGCGGGAAAATAGGTGCAGTGAAGAACAGATTTTGGCAATCGTGATTTGAAGGAGTTTGAGGTGGATTAAACCTCTGATTTTCATAGGATAGACTCCTTATGGGTCTAGGAATCTGATATGGGTATTTAAATCGATTAGACTGGGCTCAATTGACGGATTTTTATCACAACAGAAAATATGGAAAGTCACGTGTGTAACCTGTTTTAGGGAATTTTAGAGAGATTAAAGTGATGTAAACTTTCCCAAAGATTTGTATCTATCTAAGGAAGAGTTTAGAATAAAAAGGAAAGCTCAGAAACGCGTAGAAATTCTAAAACAAGAAATTGCCGCAACTTGGCCGTGAAGAGAAGGAAAGAGATTTTGGAAGATTTGGGAGAGATTTAATCGGTATTTTTGATATAAATAGATGTCTTGGGTCATATAGAAGAGGTGTCGAGAGTTTGGGGACCTAAGGAGAGCCAGAGAAGAAGAAATCATAGCTTTACCAAACTCTGTTTTTGCTGCTGCTGCTGAAGAGGAAGAACGCGAAGAACATTGACGCACGGGAAACAGTCGCAGAACAGTGTCGTTGTTTAACAGCCGAAGAACATTAAGCTGTGAAGGACAATCGTATTCTAGGGTCTTAAAATCAGCGACAAAGCAACAGTACTTACAATAGTTTTCTGTAACAGTTCCATTGTAACAGCTGTTTTGCAACACCAATACACTGTTGCAAACAGTCTGTGTTATTACTTTTCACTCTTTTAATCATCTTTTGAGCAACAAACACATATTTTGAGATCATGATTAATATGAGGAGCTAAACCCCATTGCTGAGGCGATAGAGGAAGCTATTTTTCCAACAAAAAGTGGTATATTTTATTTTATCTTTTTATTTGCAATAATTATATGATTATTTTCCTTGAACTATTATTGAATATGATTTTGATTTGAGTTATTGTGATTTATTTTGATGGAGTATGCTTAGTTTTAAGACTTTTGATGCTTCATACTTGGTATTTACAATTATTACTTTTGAAAATCTACTTGTTGCAATATTTTAGAATCAAATTAAACGAGAAAATTGCATAAATATAAGTATTGGTTTGATTACTTTGATCTTGGAAAATAGTGGAATCTTAGCCTCAGTGTTTATTTTAGTATTGATATCATCTTTGATTGAGTTTGTTATAATTTTTAGTGAGTTTTCTATTTTAATATTATAATTTAAGTCTAATTAATATCCTTCACAAGTCTGAGAATCGAACCACTTTTACCACTATCTACAAATCACATCAATTTTTGGCGCCGCCGACGCGGACTTGTTTTAAGGGTTTTAGATTTGTTTTTTTTTTTTAATTTTTTTTGTCCTTTTTTATGTTTTTGGGTATTTATCTTGTGTCTACAGGTTCTGGATCATAAAGAAAATTGAGCCAAGGAGTTTGGTGATTTCATAAAGACTTGGAGCTAAAGATTAAAGAAAAAAGAATAGAAAAGAAGACAATTTTATTTTAGAAAATTTTAGTTTAGGGTTTGTTTATTTTATTTAAAAAAAAAACGTATTAGGGTTTATTATTTTTGTAATTTTTCTTTATTTTTTTGGACTTTTGGACATTATTTTTTTTATTACCCTACGGAAGGGTACTTTAAATATAAACTGTTTGCAGAGAAGGAGGACAATTACGATATTGTCTCTGCACCTTGGGTTCGTACACTAGACATCGGAGTCAGTGGCCCGAGTCGATTACAATCGATTCATCCCCCGTCTGGAACGGGAGGTAAGATTCTAAACACTCGCGAATCCCCTGTCAGCGAGTTACTGGACTCCTTCGTATGCATATATGTTGAGGACTGAATACAGACATTTATTTTTCTAGTAAAGGGCAAGGCCTGGCCATACAAGATAAGGGTTCGGATTTCATAACCTACACGAACCTAAGCCTAAAATTTTGACTAGAACGAGACCGATAGGGTAACGAGCTTAACAGGAAAGTCATTCGAAAAATATTGGTTACTCTTTTAAGCATACGGTTTCTGTAAGTTGAATGCGTGACTGCGCCGCCTTGTAATACCGGTGAGGCCTTGGGTATCAAAGCTCCATCGAGCTTCCCTCGCCTCTATTCAACTGACGATAACTCAGATTGATTCCTGAGGGGTTTGCTTAAATTGTAACGAATTCCCGTTCGAAGGATTAGAAGATGGTCTAGAAACAATCTAAGTGGAGCCATCATGCTTTTTGTTTGTTAGAAATCAATAGGTTTGATTTGGTTGAGTCGGCCTTGATCTGTGTTTGCTTACCCTTTCAATTTAGAAAATTCTATTGTATGCCTGAACATAAAAGAGACGCACTAGGTAGATTTGTTAAAGAGAAACTTAGTAGTTCGAAGCGTCTCGATTACCTTAATCTAGAAAGTTCGACTTTTGAAGAGTCTGTTTTTGAACGTCCTTTGACTGAGGAGAGAATCCTTGTTGCTCCGATAGCGCCAGAAATGGCAACTTTGAAAGCTTTGTTGAATCAAACTAGGACTACTCGTCCTCCGTGTATTAAGTTAGCTGAAACGGAGGCACCCTATGAACTGAAACCTGGGACCTTACAGATGCTCCCAATCTTTTTAGGGAAAGAAAATGAAAACCCTTATTACCATGTTAGGGATTTTGAGGAAATTTGTAGTACTCTAAGAATTAGAGGCTTAGATGATGATGCTTTGAAACTTAGGTTATTCCTATTTTTCCTGAAAGATAAGGCCAACTCGTGGCTTTATAGTTTGTACTCCGAGTCAATTGAGACATATGAACAACTTACACCTGCTTTTTTCAATAAGTTTTTCCCTAGGCACAAAACATCGTCTATTAGGACGCAAATATGCACATTTTCACAACAAAAGGGAGAAACTTTATATAGGTATTTAGAAAGGTTCAATGATTTATTATCCCAGTGTCCTCATCATGGTTTAGAAAAGGTTAGGCTAGTTCAGATCCTTTATGAGGGTTTAGATTACTCCACAACGACCATGGTTGAGTCTCTATGCACTGGTGGATTTGAAAACCAAACTGTTGATGCGGCGATAGTATTTTTTAATGAAATCGCCGAAAAAACCCAGCAATGGGAAAATAGTAGGGCACCCCAGAAAACAATTCTTTTAAGTAGAGGAAACGTTAATAGGGTAGAAGGAGGCTATGAATCAGATGACAAAATTGCTGCTATAGCAAAAAGGTTAGAAGCCTTAGAAGTGGGCCAGACTAGTGGTAGAGTGGAGCCTTTTTGGGAAGGCCAGAATATTGAAGAGCAAGCCAATGCTCTTTATAATAACACTAGATTTGATAACCGTCAAAAGATTGACCCATATTCAGAAACCTATAATCCTGGTTGGAGAAACCATCCGAACCTTTCGTGGTCTAAGGGCCAAAGTCAAGGTCAGTTTAGTAATTCTAATGCTCCCCCAGGTTTTGGCTATACTAATAATCCTTCAGGACTAGCTCAGTTTCAGAATTAGTCAGATAAGAAAATCCTAAGTTTAGAGGAATCTCTCGCCTTGTTAACTCAGCAAACTGCAAAAATTCAGTTATCCGTAGAACAGAGCCTACAAGCTAGGAACAGAATAGGACAAGAAAATAGTCAGGCTATTTCCGAGTTAAAAACCCAGGTTGGTCTGATAAGTGATTCTTTGAGAGAAAAAGGTAAATTTCCTAGTCAAACACAACCCAACCCTGGATGAGTTTATGAATTAGGTGCAAAACCATCGAATCAATTGAATGCTGTTAGAACCCTTAGAAGTGGTAGAGTTATAGACAATAAGGTAACCATGCCCGATAGTGAACATACTTTAGTTCACCCCTCAGGATCTCACCTCTCAGGACCAGTAGCTGAAGAGACTGATAAAGTTTCTGATGATGTGATTTCGGTTCCTGAAAGGTCTGATTTTAGGCCTAGAGCCCCATTTCCTCAGCTATTAGTACCAACAAAGAAGGAATCGAACTTTAATGACATAGTGGAGGTTTTTAAGCAAGTTACCATAAACCTTCCCTTATTAGATGCAATTAGGCAAATTCCTGCTTATGCCAAGTTCCTTAAGAATATGTGTACGTGAAAGCGAAAACTTAGCGTCCATAAGAAAGCCTTTTTAGCTAGTCACGTAAGTTCAATCATTCAGAACACCACAACTCCAAAGTACAAATACCCAGGTTCTCCTACCATTGCTTGCACAATAGGTAACTTCCGGGTAGAAAAATATTTACTTGACTTAGGAGCCAGTCTGAACTTACTGCCATTCCATGTATACTTACAGCTAGGATTTGGTGAAATGAAACCTACTCAGATGACACTGCAGTTAGCTGATCTGTTAAAATCCCTCGAGGTGTTATCGAGTATGTTCTTATTGAGGTCGACAAGTTTATTTATCTAGTGGATTTCGTGGTCCTAGATACCCAACCTGTCCCTGACCCAGAGAACCAGATACCTGTGATTTTAGGTCTCCCATTTTTATCTACGTCTAATGCGATCATTAACTGTCGAAATGGTGTGATGAGTTTATCTTTTGGTAATATGACTATGGAGATGAACATTTTTAATGTCAGTAAGAAACCTCATGATCTAGATGACACATATGTTGAAGAGGTGAACATGATAGAAGCCTTAGTTCAGGAGTCATTACCAAACATCTTGTCTGAAGACCCATTAGAAAGTTGTCTATCCCATTTTGGTTTAGATTTTAACGACGATAGCACTATTGAACAGGTGAATGCTCTATTAGATTCTACCTCTGTGTTAGACACTGATAGATGGAAAGCTAGGTTCGAACCGTTACCAGTTTCTGAGACTACCCTAATTCCTTCTTTATAAGAGCCCCCAAAGTTGGACCTTAAACCACTACCCGATACTCTAAAGTATGTGTTTTTAGGCCCATCTGAGACTTTACCTGTGATTGTAGCTTCCAATTTGGATAGTAATCAGGAAAGTAGGCTAGTAAATGTACTTCAAGACAATAAGGAAGCTTTAGGGTGGACTATAGCAGACATTAAGGGTATAAGTCCTACTGTGTGTATGCATCAGATTCATTTAGAGGAAGACTCCAAACCTTCTAGGGATATGCAACGTCGACTGAACCCTAACATGAAAGAGGTAGTTCGAAAAGAGGTGCTTAAGTTGTTAGATGCGGGTATTATTTACCCAATTTCAGACAGTAAGTGGGTCAGGCCTGTTCAGGTTGTCCCCAAGAAATCAGGTATCACTGTAGTCCAGAATGATAATAATGAATTAATCCCAACCCGAGTGACCACGGGATGGCGTGTGTGTATTGACTATTGGAAATTGAACAGGGTCACAACCAAATGCTAGAGCGATTAGCTGGACATAGTCACTATTGCTTCTTAGATGGCTACTCCGGTTATAATCAGATCGTTATTGCCCTAGAAGACCAAGAGAAAACCACTTTTACCTGTCCCTTTGGTACCTTTGCGTATAGATGCATGCCTTTCGGTCTATGTAATTCCCCTGCAACTTTTTAGCGTTGTATGATGAGCATATTTTCTGATATGGTAGAACGGTTTTTAGAGGTCTTTATGGATGATTTTTCAGTGTTTGGTTCATCTTTCGATGAGTGCTTGCATCATTTGACATTAGTGTTGACTAGGTGTAAGGAAAAATTTTTAGTGCTTAATTGGAAAAAATGCTTTTCATGGTTAAATCAGGAATTGTGTTAGGGCACATCGTCTCTTCAAAGGGTATAGAGGTAGACAAAGCCAAATCTGACCTTATTAAGACTTTACAGGTCCCGAAAATCGTAAAAGATATTAGGTCATTCCTAGGGCATGCGGGTTTTTACCGTCGATTCATTAAGGATTTTAGCTTGATTTCTAGACCTCTTTGCAATTTGCTTGCAAAGGATGTTAAGTTTGTCTTTGATGATGCTTGTTTAGAGGCTTTTGAGAAGCTTAAAACTTTACTCAATACTGCCCCGATAGTGCAGGAACCTAACTGGAACCTACCCTTTGAGATTATGTGTGATTCTTCAGATTATGCTATAGGCGTCGTTTTAGGACAACGAGAAAACAAATTACTTCATGTGATTTATTATGCTAGCAAAACTCTGAATGATGCCCAAATGAGCTACACAACTACCGATAAGGAACTTTTAGCCATCGTGTTTTCCTTGGATAAGTTTAGGTCCTACCTATTAGGTTCTAAGATCATAATCTATACAGATCATGCTGCTTTGAAATACCTTTTATCTAAGAAGGATACCAAACCTAGATTGATTAGATGGATCCTATTGTTACAGGAATTTTCCCCAGACATTAGAGACAAAAAGGGTGCAGAAAATGTAGTAGCAGACCACTTGTCTAGGCTAGTTGTTAGTTCCCCTAGTGATTCCCTTCCTACAAGGGATAGCTTTCCTGATGAACAATTGTTCTCTGTTTCCCAATAACCTTGGTATGCAAATATAGTGAATTATCTTGTTACTGGTCGAACCCCTCAACATTGGGGTAAGCAAGATCGTTCTAGGTTTTTAGCCGAGGTTAAGCATTTCTTTTGGGATGATCCTTATCTGTTTAAGTATTGTCCGGACCAGATTATTAGGAGATGTGTATCTGAGAGTGACTAGTCTAGTATTATATCCTTTTGTCATGAACATGCATGTGGGGGTCATTTTAGTGCTACGAAGACTGATGCTAAGATTTTGCAGTGTGGATGTTACTGGCCTTCGTTGTTTAAAGATTCCCATTTTCATTGTGTTTCTTGTGAGCGTTGCCAGAAGTTAGGAACCATTTCACGTAGAAATATGATGCTTTTGAACCCTATTTTAGTGATTGAGGTCTTTGATTTGTGGGGCATTGATTTTATGGGTTCATTTCCTATTTCTTTTGGTTATCTTTACATACTTGTCGCTGTAGACTATGTGTCTAAGTGGGTTGAGGCGGTTCCGTGTAAAACGAATGACCACAGGGTCGTAATTCAGTTTTTGAAAGAGAATATACTTACACGTTTTGGTATGCCGCGAGCTATAATTAGTGATGGAGGTTCACACTTTTGTAATAGACCGTTTGCTCTTTTAATGAAACAATACGGTATTACCCATAAAGTACCAACCCCATATCACCCTCAGACTAATGGTCAGGTAGAGGTTTCCAATAGGGAAATTAAACGTATTCTAGAGAAAACAGTTAATCCAAATAGGAAAGACTGGTCGTCGAGGCTTACTGATTCCTTATAGGCTTATCGTATTGCGTTTAAGACACCCATTGGAATGTCACCTTATCATTTATTGTTTCGCAAGGCATGTCACCTGCCTGTTGAGTTAGAGCATCGAGCCTATTGGGATATTAAGAACTTAAACTTTTCACTTGACAAGGCAGGAGCTCAAAGAAAGCTCCAGCTCAATGAGTTGGACGAGATTCGTAGAGATGCATACGATAGTGCTAAGGAGTATAAGAACAAAATGAAACTTGTGCATGATAGGAATATTTTACGAAAGTCATTTTCTCCAGGTCAAAAAGTTCTTCTGTATGACACTCGTTTGCATCTATTCTCCGGGAAGTTGCGCTCTCGGTGGACCAGTCCTTTTGTGGTCCGTACTGTTTTTCCTCATGGCGCTGTTGAGATTGAGACACCAGATGGTAGTAGTTCTTCGAAGCTTAACGGTCAGTGATTGAATCCCTTTTTAGAGCCTTTTCTTATAGGTGATGTTGAGGAGGTTCCTCTGGAGGACCCTGTTTACCTTGATTGACCATCGAGGCGATTTTGTATGTTGTATAATATTTTTGTAGGTTTTTGGTTACACTTCACCCAGGTACTATCTTTCCGACTTCTCTCTTTACTATTTCCTCATGTTACTTTTATTTTTGGTACCGTTCTTTGATTAGAAACATTGAGGACAATGTTAGATTTAAGTTTGGGGGTGGGGTAGAACTTTTTGTTACCTTTTCGTTGCAATAAATAAACTCCAGAGCCTAGAAATTTATCCCTATTAAGGATGGAACTAACCAATCTAAGTGGATGGAAGCATTTTGGTTGTAGGAGTTGAGGAACCAATCTGACTAGATGGCAACATCTAAAAGAGTGTATTCATAAAAGCACAGAGCTCAGGTGTTAGAAATAACATGATAGTTTCACCATATCTCGTTGAGTCCTTTTCACTTCTGTTTTAATTTTGTTTTGTTTTTAAACTATGTTTCTCTAAGTGATTAGGTGAGTCTCACGATTCAAGTTTTTACCAATGCTAGGGTGAATTAGAGTGATTGAGATAGAAAAGAAAAAAAAAAAAAAGAGACCAGACCATCAGATCAACTGTAATAAATTCAATAAAGTCGACCACTGGAACCCTTGTATATGCCAGTTGTGTTAACCTAGAGTTAGGATTATCTACCACTGGTACCCTTGTATATGCCAGTGTGTTGATATTAGTCAGACCGGTATCTCAGTCCATTAGGATAGGTTCATTTTGGCGGAGGCCTTCAGACAGATATGAGAAACACCGTTCATCTAGTAAACATCAAAACCATCTATGTTTTTCTATATCCATCTTCTTTATCTATCCATGTGATTAGTTTTGACTACGGATATTGATGTCCATAGTGCGACTATCTGAGTAGAGCTCTGTCACTTCATATGAATTTTAGTATGCTTGAGTGCGAACTCGTGTACAAAAATTGGAATTTCGCATCAGGGTACTTCCTCCTGTAGTCAATAAGTATGCCAACCAAGGAGATTCTTTAGTTCCTTCCAAGGTTCTGTGTAGATAGCTAGGGTCTGGAGTATAAAGGTTTTGTGGGTATACCTCTGGTAAGCCCTCCGGAGACAACACTCCTCCACTAGGGACACCTAGAGGTTTAAAGGCTTATTGCATACGCTAAATGCAATCGAAGATGCCTGCAACAGTGAGTTAGGATTTTATTTCTATTTTATTTTTGCTCGAGGACTAGCAAATAATAGGTTTGGGGGTATTTGATAGACACATTTTTGTGTCCGATTTGTCTCGATTCTATATATTGTTAGGGATCATTTTTGTACTTATTATGGTGTTTTATTTATTTATAGGTATTTTTGGCCAATAAAAATTTTTGGAAAAAATTGGCTCGAAAAGTTGTCGGAAAGCACTCGGAGGACATTTGCTATTCGGACTCTCACTTTGGATAAGGGGTAACCTAATTACTAAGAGGCATCCCATTTCCAGGAAGTTTCTAATCGCACCCCTACCCTGGATAAGGGGCAACCATCTTCAACATTTCAAAAACCAGGTTTTGGTGGGAAAATAGGTGCAGTGAAGAACATATTTTGGCAATCGTGATTTGGAGGAGTTTGAGGTCGATTAAACCTCTGATTTTCATAGGATAGACTCCTTATAGGTCTAGGAATTTGATATGGGTGTTTAAATTGATTAGACTGGGCTCAATTGACAGATTTTTATCACAACAGAAAATATGAAAAGTCACGTGTGTGACCTGTTTTAGGGAATTTTAGAGAGATTAAAGTGCTGTAAACTTTCCCAAAGATTTGTATCTATCTAAGGAAGAGTTTAGAATAAAAAAGAAAGCTTAGAAACGCGTAGATATTCTAAAAAAAGAAATTGCCGCAACTTGGCCATGAAGAGAAGGAAAGAGATTTTGGAAGATTTGGGAGAGATTTAATCGGTATTTTTTATATAAATAGATGTCTTGGGTCATATAGAAGAGGTGTCGAGAGTTTGGGGCCCTAAGGAGAGCCAGAGAAGAAGAAACCAGAGCTTTACCAAACTCTGTTTTTGCTGCTGCTGCTGCTGAAGAGGAAGAACGCGAAGAACATTGACGCACGTGAAACAGTCGTAGAACAGTGTCGTTGTTTAACAGCTGAAGAACCTTAAGCTGTGCAGGACAGTCGTATTCTAGGGTCTTAAAATCAGCGACAAAGCAACAATACTTACAACGGTTTTCTGTAACAGTTCCATTTTAACAACTGTTTTGCAACACCAATACACTGTTGCAAACAGTATGTGTTATTACTTTTCACTCTTTTAATCATCTTTTGAGCAACAAACACATATTTTGAGATCATGATTAGTATGAAGAGCTAAACCCCATTCCTGAGGCGATAGAGGAAGCTATTTTTCCAACAAAAAGTGGTATATTCTATTTTATCTTTTTATTTGCAATAATTATATGATTATTTTCCTTGAACTATTATCGAATATGATTTTGATTTGAGTGATTGTGATTTATTTTGATGGAGTATGCTTAGTTTTAAGACTTTTGATGCTTCATACTTGGTATTTACAATTATTACTTTTGAAAATCTACTTGTTGCAATATTTTAGAATCAAATTAAACGAGAAAATTGCATAAATATAAGTATTGGTTTAATCACTTTGAACTTGGAAAATAGTGGAATCTTAGCCTCAGTGTTTCTTTTAGTATTGATATCATCTTTGATTGAGTTTGCTATAATTTTTAGTGAGTTTTCTATTTTAATATTAGAATTTAAGTCTAATTAATATCCTTCACAAGTCTGAGAATCGAACCACTTTTACCACTATCTACAAATCACATCACTATATCAAGCTTATTTGTCAAGTTTAGTTGATCAAAATTATATACTTGATTTCTAGTCTACTTATCGCTATATCTCGGATTAGGATAAAATGTGTAATTGAGCTTTAGACTTTATGGCGTTCACCAATTGAAGACGAAGATCTACTGAGGAGCTTGGAGGAACTTCATCAACAAAAGGTATGTAGAGACTAAAGCTTATCTATCACTCAGAAGTCTATTCTATTCTACCTTCTATTGAGACTAAGTCATATAGCTACGTAGACTTTTACATTATGCACATTTGATATTTCAATCCGAGTTTATCTCACTTATGTATTTCTCAAAATATGTGTTGGAAGTTTTTTGCTTTAGCTATTTTCATCTTATTCTTGACGAGTTTAGTTGGACACAATTTATTTGTTGGAAACTAAATATAAGTCAAAAGATGATCATGTAAAAATTACATTAAACATCTTATATGATTTGTGTGAGACAAGCATTTGATGTTAACTTGGAAAGTTTCGTATTGATTATTCGATCACTTGAAAATTACTTGAAGCTAATGGTTTGAGACAACCATTGTCGTCTTCCAAGTATGTTTCGATGATTGAAATGAGAGTTTGAAACGTTTACATATGTCTGGATACAACATGGTATGCATACCTAATATGCGAATTGTTTTGTAATGATTCAGGTCCGGGAACCTTGTTTGCGTACCTAGTATGAGAACGGATTTACCTGAGAAGGTCCGGGAACCTTGTATGGATACGTAGTATGCGAACGAATCTACCTGAGTTGGGTCTGGACGACTGTTTGCGAACCGGATTTGTGAACGGCTTTACAGGTCAAGGTCCAGAGCCGTTGTTCGCGTACCTGGTTGGCGAACGCAGTGGTGAAGTTCTAGAATCGGTCATGTATGATTCTCATACTCATGAAATAATATATCTATGATCTAAGGATGCAATCTTTGCAAATCGTGGCTTAATGTTCATGAATTGATTCTTGTATAAGTACTTTGTAGGATTACGAATCAAACCGATTTCGATTCAATTTGTTCATATATATTTCTATGGTATAGTGAACAATTGAACAACTCTATTTGAAACAAAATTAAATTCATTTGATTATCTTTCATGATTGATTGATCTTCGTATTTGATCTCGAAGTGTTAGATGAATACGGCTAAGAAAAAAGTGTTCATATATCTAACTTCAATTAACTATTATTGAGCCAACTTAATATACACATTTAGGTACGGTAACCCATATCTAAATGAAGGTATATCTTATTTGTGTGTAACAAGCTGAGACCATCAAACAGTGGAGATTGATTGCTTTAGTTTAAAACAGACGTAGCTTGAATCTTAAATCAGGTTTTCATCTAACGGTGAATATTGAATGATTTGTTACTAATCTATCTTAGCTTTGATGGAAAGCAAACCTGATTTAAAAGACTATATAAGGTATAAGTCTAGCAATGGGAAAACCTAATCCCCACACTTCTGTGTGTTACTAGTTGCGTACTAGAGTCGATTCTCCTTTAACCTAGGTTTTGCCTAAAACCATTATAGGTTAAAGACTTAAATACTTCATTGGGATTTGTGAAGTCTTTAAGTCTGATCTCACTTATTCTGCTCCAACTATTTTTTTCGTAGTTGCGTATTCTGATCTCACTTGTTCTATCGTATTGAGTTTTATCTTCTCTAAGATTTACTCGGGATTTATCTCCGATAGGTAAGATATAAAAAGTAACCACAACAGTTCTTCGTCTCAGACTCTTGTGATTCCGCAATAGGCTACTCTTTGGGAGTATAAAACCGTATTATCAATTGGTTACTGTTCAACTTGATTTATCAAAAGACGGAACAAAAACCAAATAAAGAATAAAAATATCTGTGGGAGACAAATTTGTTTATAATTTTTCGACTTTAGGTCGTAGCAACTCTTATTTGTGGGTGAGATCAGCTAAGGGAATCAAGTGCGCAGAATCCGGCGTGGTTCTAGAGGCGTAAGGAACGTGACTGTACCTTAATCGGTATGAGACTTGATTAGGGCTCAACTATATTCCAGTCTGAAGTTAACTTGTAGTAGGCTAGTGTCTGTAGCGGCTTAATACAATGTGGTATTCAAATCTGGACTAGGTCCCGAAGTTTTTCTACATTTGCGGTTTCCTCATTAACAAAACTTCTGGTGTCTGTTGTAATTTCTTTTCCGCATTATATTTTTATATAATTTAAATATCACAGGTTGTGTGTAGTTCAATAAGTTGATAAATCCGACCTTGCTTGTTGGATAGTTATTGATTGACACTTGGGAATTGGTCTTTGGTACCATCCAAGTTATTTCTCATATCAATCAGGCACGTAGATTTCGATCTGTTTGATTTGCTGATTGTATTGAGAAAGAGATAAAGCTCTTTGATATATCTCTTGATTGATCTCTCCTTTAAGTTGGTGCTCTCGGAATTATATTAGAGTTTAATCCATATAAATTGCCGAACGAATTATTGGGTGTGGTTGTTATACCCCCGCTTTTTCACATGTTATAATATCTTGGAGAAGAGAGTAACCTAATTAGGTGAAACCTCATGTCCTCTAGTTTAAATACTTATGTGGGATCAAAAAGTGTCTAGCTAGTACTATAGGTGGGAAAATAGAATTTGCATTATTATTTTAGTTTTTGATTATTGATTTGATTAACTAACGGTTATATCTTGATTGCATATACTTTGATTGTTCTTAAGAGTATTCTCTTCTGACATGACAAAATCTTGTGTTGTGTCATTTACTTTACTTTCGTATTATTTAGCTTGTCTTTATAATTAAAGTAAATACACTTCGTACGTTAAACCAAATGCTTGGGTTTGATCCCTATAGTTAGATTCAGTTCTATACTTTTACTACATACCCAGTGTACACCTTGTGATTGCTATCGTTTTGACAGTCTCTATCTATTTTAGATCATACTAGGTATCTGTCATATATCTAGGTTGATATCGAAAAGTTTGTGGTGTACCTGGTACCCTCGTCATTTCAGGTTCGGTTTTCTGGTTCTTTGGAACATGAATCCAAAACCAACCACAACGGAGCCAACTGGTATTTATACATATGGAATAACAAACACACAAAAGAAGACAAACCGATTACAAAAAAACATGCACGAAAATGTTAAACAAACTTAAATGTTAACACATCTAGTGTAACAATGGTTTAAGTAAAACTTTACCACCATTGCCCCCTCAAACAGAGCTATTCGAGATGTGATTTTTATAACCCAAACACGTTTAACTTGTGTTTGCACAATAAAAACTAGGACCATGAAATCCTTTGGTAAAAATATATGACAATTAGTCAACGGTGGAAATATAAGAAACTTTCAAAATCTACGCTAAAACCTAACTTTCGGAAAAAGTAGAATCAATGTGTTTCGTCTTTAATTATTATCAAACAATGGAAAGAAAGACAAATATAGCAAGCAAATGTTCACATGGTAAGTGACAAGGTAGTGGTGGGAAAATCTTTAAATCTTGCAATAATAGACATGTCCAAAGAATCTCAACTGCAACTTGATTAAAAGTTATACTTACTCTACTTTAGTCTATCTTCTGGAAACTATATATTCCATTTTAGAAGACCAAGAAACTGGATTAATCCCTAAAAACAAAATTTTTTTTGTGGAAACCGGATTTTGATTTCCTATCATCCGTGGAACCAGCCCAATATGCATCAATAAATCCCTACATGACTTGTATTTTTTTGGAAAAAATTAAAGAGCCCACGATTCAAAGTGATCTTCATAAACATGAGAATCTTCATAACTATGGTCATGTGAGAAACGGTAGGTATATGTGTCAACTAACATACTTTTAAAAAAAATTGGGTTAAATCCCAAAGGTTATATTAAAGTTTAGAGCTCAAAAAGATCTATTACCCATAAACTAGGTAGCAAAAAAAGAAAGAAAAGTCCCTCACCCCAATGCTGACGAGTTTCAAACTCAGGTCACTGGTATCATCACCCAACGAATTTACAATTATACCACAGTGACATCTGCAAACTAAAAAAATTGATTAAGATAATAACAAACTCATGTGGGAAGTGTTAGGTTCATCCATCCACGACCAGGCCATTGTCGATCCAGTTACGGCTAGACCACATCCCACATAGCTGCGACTTAACCATAGTCTATCCACCCGTGGTCATACCACAACCCAACACTGACAGCCTATTCTAACGTCCAATACGGGCAGTATTTATGGTCAATCCTATGGACGAGACAATACACTGTCCTAGCCGAGTCGAGCCACTTGCGTAGGAGAGTCGATCCACTTACCTAGCCGAGTTGCTAGTCAATCGTGTCTAACCCAATTTTGTAAAGACAACTTTGCGGTCCAGTTCGCAACCTATCGGGACCAACAGAATTTTTCATAGTGTTTGGTTAGATGATAAGACTCATGGAAACTCCCCTGTTCATTTTTCCTTTTATCTTCCTATATTTTCCCCCTGAAGGTTTTCAAGAATAACTCAATTTGTTGCTTCTGTGTTCTTGTTCCTTGGGGCGTAATAAGGAACTGGGAAATTGTATTGGATTCTCGTAGAAGTAGTTTCATTAAGATCTCACTGTGTTGTAAACTTTTTTCCTTTAAGATGGTTTTATCCTAATAGACTTTATGCGTAAGGTTTTAACGAGGCAGTTTTTGTTAAGCAGTGAATACCTATCTTTTTATTTTCAGAAATACAATTCAACATTATTTTCATAATCCATATTTTACTACATTTTTTTTGAACTCAATTGGATTTTCAAAACACCATCGTCAACACTTAGTTCATGAGAAGTAGAAGATGGTGTAGAAAAATTCTTGGCACCCACCACGTTAAAGACAAAAACCAGGTCAAGGGAATATTTGGTTTGATATTGGAATAATCCGGACACATTTGTACTAAAATCACACGAGACATCGAAGATGTCATAAATGGGGGGATGTTCATCAGGGTATTAGTATGTCATTATACGGCATGCAGTAGAAATACACCCGTTATGATAAAGTGTTAGGAAGAGCGAATAATTAACAAGAGTAGAGGGTTAGTAGATGTGAAAGCGTCCAGCCTTCCCTAAACAATAGGGACGCAATTTCATCACTTTCACACGATCTATACCTCCTAAATACTTCACAACCTCTACTTGCTACGAGATCGGGGATGCAATTATGATTTTATGAGAATCATTACAAGTATTCAGTAAACACAATTAATACACAGCTTACCATTTACAAGTGAGTTCTATCTTTTGATACACAATCATACACCATCACACTTCACAGAGTCTACTACTCTGATCTCAACTGTTCATAGGTTTCCCTCCCTAAGACCAACCTTTCTCATTCCTTGCTGACCGAAGAAAGACTAGAATGGCTATTTCTTGGTTTAGGCCATAATTGTACACATTGATCTCTCGAATCTAAAGTATTCATGTGCAGTACGTTTTTTTAGGGTTTAGACTCGTTTCTCATCAACCTACCCCATTTTACCATTTTCAACAGAATTTGTTTTTACCCTCAAACACTTGTACAACACATATAAACAATTTTCCAAGGGATAGTTTGTGTGGTTACACGAAACCTCTATTTATAGTGAATGATCAAGGCTAGGTTGCTTGAAACAAAGCAACCTTGTCAAGGAAAGGAAACACCACGTATTTGAATTAAAAAGATCTTTAACCACGTATTTCACATTTTAGTTCATGAACTTCCGCTAAAGTTCGTGTACAATTTCCTATTCATGAACTGCCTTAGAAACACATAAATAAGTGTTGCTTTAATAAATTACTAATAACTTCTTCGGTGTAACTCGGAGTTGAGTGATTCTTGGCTCGTGGACTTCGTATTATCATTCACTATAGCATGATGACCTTAACAAGGAAAAAAGGTCATTCGAGTCTTGGGTTCAAATATCTTCGAGTATATACATAAGCATACATTTACCGTCATGTGAATTATTACATAAAGTGAGCACTTGTTCAATAGATAGATAAATTGAGTAAACAAGGGAATCAAGTGTTTTTTACTAACCTTTAATGAAGTTCTCCAAGATATCTACGTGTAGTCTTTAACCTCCATTCTTTAAGGATATCTTTTATTTTATATTCTACATCTTAAATCTAATCTAGTCCGAAAATGACTTTTAGGAGATCAAATCAAGAATGCATTTTGTCATCTAAATTTGATAACTAACTTGACAAAGCGTAGATTCAAACAACAAATACTCTAAAAATCTCCCCCTTTGTCAATTTTAGTGACAAAACCATTTTACACATGTTCTTATTCCACTATGCTTGTTGATTTCTTGAATCTTCAACGTCTTCGATTTTGCATGCGTTTTTTGTACTTGTTGAAGTTCCATAGCATATTAACGACTATATGACAAATACCCTTTTCAAGTTTCTATACCAAATCATAGTATTTTTACCTACCTCAATGTTCGATTCCACCAAAATTTTGAAGCAATACTACGGTGACATGTTCTTCCCTTAGTCAATACTTACTTATTTTGCAAAATAGGTAAAGCCTATAGTTCATAATCCACTTCCCCTTACATAATGCTATGAAAATCCATATGTTATAGTAAGATACTACTTAAAAATTTTCCGTTTTTTCAACAAAATTGGCAACAACAAAATACAGGGATCCTAATGAATTAAACAAAAGACTATTAGATTAGAGAAAGCATACCATCTTTTATTTAGAAAATTTTACCCAGAAACTCGGCGTCTCCATCAAGGATATATACAGGTACAAGCATCTATTAAAATTCCATAGCCGCACTCCCCATAAAGATATGACAATTAAGCTCAAGTCCAAAATAACTCTCCCCCATTTGATGTCATTCCTAGAAAAATAACAAAAGCGACCTTTCTTTAAAAGAAAATGATTTGTATATTGGACTTTAGCATTTCCACAAGGAGATATGAGGTAAGATACAATCACTAAAAGTTTCTCATGAGATCGTGATTTTAGCCAATTTAGAATTATATTATGGTAAGTAAGCAATACACAATATATAACCATGAAAATTAAGTATTATGATCATATTTTCTAAACTCGTAAAAGAAAAGATTTGATTTACTCTTAGGGGTAGAATTGACCTTCTCAATAAGAAATTACGCAAAGAATTACTACCATATATGTATGAAAATATTTCCTTGGCAAAAAAGAATATGCATATAAATATAAGTCATTAAGGACCATGCATCATAAATTCACATATTAACCAAGAAGGTTGTGAACGTTCAAGCAATAATTGTGTTCATTTAAACACTTAAGACTTTAATCACAATGCACATATACAAGGTGTTTTAGTGATCAGTGATATCTTAGTGATGTCTTTGGTGATATTTTAGTGATCATGATACAGAAGGTGAGAGTCATAGCAGTGCTAAACAAGTTGATAAAAATTGTCTTTGAGCATCTTCTAAATTCACTGAGGAGATTGGTAAAACGCTTCGTGAATCGCTAGCCAGTTCGTGAATTCATGGAGCTACTGTTCCCGAACTGTCCTGCCATTCATGAAATCAAATATCTACATGGTGTATCACCAATTCAGATCAACATAGTTCGTAAACTGGGTTAGTGAATTTTCCATTTAAAATTCAACGATTTGCGAACTGGTTGGACACCCTTTTTGTATTATGAAAATCATATATCTATGGTTTGCGAGATGGTTCATCAACCTACCCTGATTCCATATTTCAGTAGTTTTGAGAACTCTCTTTAAACAATTTGAAACTTTCCTAATTGTCATAGATAATAATATCATTGCTCGGGAAATTTTCGAATGATCAACTTGAAACAAAAATAGTTCATGAACAATAAATTTTTCTCAACAAAGATTATTAAGGGTTCTTAAATATATCCATTGCTTGAAACATATTTCGGGACGGAGTTTAAACAAGACAAGCTTGGAATCGAAATTTCTTCTTTGTAGTAAAATCATAAACCAAAATTCATTGACTTCGTTTGTTTCTTCTAACTTGTATATTTAAGAACTTCAAAATTAGGTAACAAGAATCATACACGAGGTATATGGATCATTAACCGCATTGGTTTGTCTATCGTAAGTACTAAACTTTGATCCATTCAGATAATCAATGGTGAATGATATACCCGTAATCTGTATGAATATCATGTCTTGCGAGTTCTACCAAAAAATCATAACCTAAGTTTAAATATAAACATTATGATTAGATAGAATATTTAGCGCATATCCTTCTTTCTTGTTATGTATAAACTCCCATGGATTTTGTTCTCGTCTCTTGCTTAGGGGTCAAATAGATATGGAAAGATCTAGAAAGATCATAAGAAGTGTTGATATCCACATCGAGTCATTACATTTTGGACTCACTATTAGCAATGTGGTAACAACTTGATTCAAATAACTATGTTGACTCTTTTAATTTAAAGGTGCATAGAAGATGATTATGACAACCCCACTGGGATTTTATTGTTATAAAACCATTCCATTAATGGGTTGTGTAACCTCTTAAACAGGAACATATCTCTTTCGGGGCATTGGATCAACAAGATAAAGATAAAAATTGTTGTCTTCAGAAACATCGCGTATTTTACTTCAAGTAAGTGTTTAAACAATTAATCATGATGATACTCGGATTTCCACCAATTCACTTAGCGATACATAACAGCTCAAAAACAAGAGTGTTTTTTGGTAACGAAATCAAGCGTATCTATATAACACAAATCTTGCTCAAGTTTATAAACATACATTTTTAAAAGAATCCATTCATGAGTTACGACTTTACCAGATGTTCAACATCTTACCCCAACATAATATGTGCGTGCAAGTTTTTTTTCCTTTCTCACCATGTTTCATGCTAGGGTCTTTTTTGGCGAGGATGCATTTTAAACACAATAAAATTATATTGAGGTGAACATCATTTAGTTCACCACAAATAGTTGACACAAAGTCAGTTAGGTTCTCTATGAATTTTACTACTTCCTTGAAAATTTCAACGAAAATTATGTTCATTATTAAGATGTTGTCACTTGTCGCGCTCTTTTCTTGGACATCCTTCTTATCGATACTTGTTATTTTATTGAAATTATTTGGTACCCAATTCTGAGTGACTTTAGAAGAAACGAGTTTCTTCTTATCCCATTGTTGTTAGAAAACTTCCTTGGGGGAATTCTGGAAGAACTAATATTATGCAGCTCAGTTTTTCTTCAGTTGGAAGCATCAAATCTTGTCATCTTATGAACAGAAGTAGGTCTGGATTTATCTCTTTTAAGAAATATGCATCCGCTTTGCAAGTGACATGGTTTTCCACAATAAATGCAATTTTCAGTAGAATGGGAAAAGTGATACTTATTGTTACCTGGATGTGTATGTGTTTGTGTTGGATTTTGATGTAATTTCTTCTTTCCTTCATTAGCAGATGGTAGAGATACTTCACTCTAGAAGTCAGTGGGATGTTTTGGTCGAGAAGAATCTTTAGCCTTGAAATATTTCACCTCTTTGAAAATATCAAGATGGATTCTACATGCTATAAATATCGATTTTAAGTTGTCTGAGCTACTATTGACACACAAGCGTTCTTTTAAGCTCATACTTTTTCTTTCGACCTGTTGATCTTTTCAAGCATACAAACTAAATCATTCTTAGATGATTCAAATTGACCTTTGAGATCTTCTCATTCTGAACCAAATAACAAGTTCATCTCAACGTTCTCCTAATTATTTAGTTAGTATGGAGTATCTTCTCTGGATCATGTCCTTCACATATTTCTTCCTTAAGGCCTCGTATTTGTTTGGGATAATCCCTTGTACCAATAGAATCATGTTGGTTATGTAAGCCTGTATTCCCACTACGAGTCTGTCATATTGAAATTTTTTACTGAATAACGAGGATTCAATTAGTTCTGATATATGTTGGTTGTCTGCAGTCTCTGTCAGGACAGACAGAAGACAAATACCTGAATCCACGACAAGTGAATCATTGAACAACATCATCAAAACAAGTCTGAGACTTATGATAATAAAATGTTGTTTCTTTAGAAAATATATATTTTTTCTATTTCTCAAGATTTTTCTAAATTGTCGTGGAGTATCATCCTTACTATCTGACACAATAGTTTTACCTTCAAAGAAAATAATTCTGTTTAATTTACCAACTAGATCACTCTTTGCTAGAGTTGAAATATTGTTTGCTTTGTGATTACATGTTTTTTAGACTTTTGTATATTGATGGTAGAGACATGACAAATTTACACACAATATCTTTCTGTGGAATAGTTATTCTTAACAAATGTAAGGATTTAACTATCAAAGAGTTTTCGGTTAAATTCATCAAAGGTTTCATCATCAAACATATAAAGGTTTTCCCAATCAGATGCTAGGTTTTGAAGCCTTGCTTCTTTCTCTATGAAATTCCCTTCGAATACGGTCTGTAAGATATCCCAAACATCTTTCGAAGTTTCACATGTAGTCACATGATGTTGAAGATCTTGGCTTATGACACATATAATAAAATTTTTAATCCATCAGAATTATGCTTTGCAGCACTGATTTCAGTTTCGCTATATGTAATTATGTCCTTAACAACAATAATCTCGCCTTCACGAACAGTCAGAGGAATATACCCCTTTACAACAAGTATCCATGTCTCAAAGTCATGGACTCCACCATGAGTAATTGACGATATCAAATCCTGGTGGTACATAAATTGAAATTGGTAGACACAAGCTCAGATGCATCACATGAACTTGATTAACGTCATGCATTAAACTGGAAACAAATATCCAAAATTCAGCAGATGCCATCAGTTTACAAAAACACTACTTTATTCCACACCAAAGACACCATACATCAATTATTCAAAAACATTCAACAATTAAAGGATTCGCAAATCAACTATGAAAATGAGAGGGTAACTAATACACCACCATTTTTTTTTTGCATTCGGGAACTTATATGGACAATCCTTGTAAAATCTATACATTCGGTACAAAACTGTATTTAAGATTGTTTAAACAAGGTAAACCTAGTATATAACTGAACTATTCATGAACCGAATTCCAACGAAAACAAGTCTTATATTCTATATTTCAAGATACGAATTCAACAAGAACGACTCTTGTAGGTTCTTTACAGTTGAGTTAGTACTACCTAGGTTTAAATATGTATAACCTGTGAAATTATAATTATAAAGATAAAACAATATAATGTCGAAAAGAAATGTAGATATAAGGTATTTTTATTAATGAGGAAATTTACAATCTTGTAGAAAAATCCCGGGACCTAGTCCAAATTGAACACACACTGATTTAAGTTGTTATACCAATTATATACTACCAGATTTCAGATTATATGTAATACATGCTTCAATTGTGCACCTGTAGAACTCTTTGTAGCACACCGATCCTTTTTAGGAATTGTTCTTGTAAATATTCTATCAGAACAACAATTCTCTTTATAAAATACTCTTGAAAATTTTATAGCTGAATGTTAATTCTCCTTGGAAGATGTTCCTCAGCGATTAGGGTTTACCGTTCTGTAACCTAATTGATTCTTCCTCACAAGATCACCTAGAATAAATCTACAGATATAATCTAGGTTTTATGAAAAAACACCTAGAAACAAGTTCCGAAACTATCAAAGAAGATAGCTTCCCTGTATTTTATGATCCCTAAATAAAGTCTCTTGAAATGTCACTCTTGTTTGTGAAGAACAAAGATATGAAAACAACCTTATGCAACACATATACAGTTTTCCAAGCGATAGTTGTGTGGTTACATGAAACCTCTGTTTATAATGAATCAAAGCTAGGTTGCTTGGAAACAGAAATACCTTGTCTAGGAAAAGAAATACCAAGTATTTGACTAAAAAATTCCTTTAGTCACGTATTTCACGTTTTAGTTCACGAATTGTTGCCAAAAATTCGTGTATAATTTCCTATTCATGAACTGACTTAGCAACATATAATAAGTGTTGCTTTAATAAATCACTCATAATTTCTTCGTATTACTCGGAAATGAGTGATTATTCGCTTGTTGAATTCATGTTTTTACTCACTACAACATGAGAAACTTTCCTATGAATAATGTTATTCTCACAAAAGTCTTGGGCTCAAATATTCCCGAATGAATACAAAAGTGTATATTTACTGTCGTTGGAATTATTCCATAGAGTGTGCACTTGTTTCGATGGATAAAGAGGTAGAGTAAACAAAAGAATCAACTGTTTGTTATTAAGCTTTAATGAATTTCTCCAAGATGTTTGCGTGTAGTCTTCTACTTCCATTCTTCAAAGATAGATTTGATTCTATATTCTATTTCTTAAACCTAATTTAGTCTGAAACTAACTTTTAAGAGACTAAATCAAGAATGCGTTTTGTCATCTACATTTGACAACTAACCTTATATAGCAACGCTAGTAGGTTCAACCGATCAATGCTCTAACAAATTGGTTCAGTGATAAGAAGGTCGTAGTGAAACTCATAATTGACAACTATACCAAGGAATATATAACGCTAAATACAATGATCGATGATGACCCATTTGCAACAATCATTCCCAAATTAACATTTCGGAAGTCTATCATGCTTGCTGAAAAGGTAACTCAACCGGGAATCAAACAAGTGTTATTTTCTATTGGTTTTGAACGTGCATTGTCCCCTGATGGCTATATCAGTAAGTTTTTCGAAGTATTCTGGGAAACCATCCATATATAATTGATAGCTATGGTCCTTAGTTTTTTTTGAATTTCCTTAACATTCACCGACTCATGATTTATGAACCATACAAATATTATACTAATACTAAAAGTAGACCATCCATCAAAATATATCACAATTCAGACCTATATATAGGCCTTTGCGATGTCATGTATAAAGTCATTGCCAAAATTCTATCCAAATGCGTTCGACCACTTCTTCTATTTTTTCTCAGCCCATATCGACGTGCTTTTGTAGCTCAAGGATCAGTTCATTATAATACATCAATTGTGGGAGAGTTTCTCTAGTATATGAAAACTTAACCCTCACAAAGGATCTTAAATTAGCTATCAAACTGGATATTCAGAAGGCTTATGATAGCTTAGAATGCTGCTTCATCAGGATTGCTTTTAAGCTAGAGAACGCTTTTATAGACTATATCATGATTTGGATCACCACTGATACCTACTCTGTCAAAATTAACGGTACTCCACATGGGTATATCATGTCGACCTAGGAATATTAGATAGGGAAACCCTCTATCGTCCTATGTTTTCGTAATCAGTGTGGATATCTTATCAGTAAACTAAGGGAATTTAGAAACCTAAAATTTTATAGGAGTGTTACTCATATATCACAAAAAGTGCCACATATTTTACATCTAATTTATAAATATGATCTCCTCATTGCCAATGAGTCATCTGCAGAAACTAGTAGTCATATCAAAAAAGTGATCCAGTTCTATAGCACCTCAGCGCGAGCCAAGTAATTAGCACGACAAAATCCAAAATTATCCACCAACCAAGGATGGAACAACTAAACATGGACAATATAAGACAGATATTCAACATGCTAACCACTTAAAACCCACCTATATACATGGGGTCCACTTAAATCAAGCTAGAACATCTCATCACATTTTTACACCTCTCCTACAACGGCTAGTACAAAAATTAAAGGGTTGGATGACTAAATGTCTTACACCTGCATAAAGGTCAAAACTTATCTCACTCCTACCTCGAATCACATTATGCAAACACAAATTTTTCCACATATGTGCACAATATGATTGATCGTATCATTAGGAATATTTTCTGGGACATGTTTCCCCAGGTAAAAAGCTTCACCCCTTGGAATAATATAAATTAACCAAACCCAAATATGAGAGAGGGCTAGGCATTATGAAAAGTGTCGATTATAATGAGGCCTTGTTAATAAAAAGAGTATGGATATTGCATGAACATCCTTCATCTATGTGGGCCATCCTATGTAAAGAAAAATATCGTAGGAAACAACCTATTTTTCATGACACCATATCTAACCAATCTTCTACCTGTCCATAATACAAACATTCGGCATCCCTCATACCTACATTCCAACAACATATATCCATCACATTGGGAATGGTTTACCAACCCATTTCCAAGAAAACTGGATCCCGCAATTTACGTGATACTGCATAATGCAACCTATCCAGACAATATCATATATTGAAAAAGCGTGGGTCTAACAACCACACCCAATATTTCGCTTAACAATCTGTATGGACTAACTCTAATATAATTTCAAGAGAATCAACTAGACAGTCAGACTCAATCTTAAGAAAAGTATATTAAAGAGTTATATCTCAATTTCTCAATTCAATCTACAATCAAACAAATAAGAATTTGGGAGCCCGATTGAATATAAGAAATAACTTGTACGGTATCAAAAACCAATATCCAAGTGTCGATCAATTTAATCAACAACCAAAGGTTGGATTCACAATTGATTGAACTTACGTACAACCTTTGATATTTCAATTATATAAACAAATATAATGCTGAAAAGAAATAACACAGACACCAAAAGTTTTGTTAACGAGGAAATCGCAAATGCAGAAAAACCTCGGGACCTAGTCCAGATTTGAACACCACACTGTATTAAGCCGCTACAGAAACTAGCATAATCCAAGTTAACTTCAGACCGGAATGTAGTTGAGCCCTAACCAATCTCACACTGATCAAGGAACAGTTGCGCTCCTTACCTCTCTGAACCCCAGTAGGACTCTACGCACTAGATTCCCTTAGCTGATCTCACCCTCAACTAAAAGTTGCCATGACCCAAAGTCGAAGACTTGATAAACCAATCTGTCTCACACAGAAAAGTCTATGGAATAGATAAATCTGTCTCCCACAAATAAACCTATGAGTTTTGTTCCGTCTTTTGATAAATCAAAGTGAACGAGAACCAATTGACATACCGGACTTATATTCCCGAAGAACAGCCTAGAAATATCAATCACCTCATAATAATCTTAATCGTATGGTAGCGAAAAAAAATATTGTGGAATCACAAACGATGAGGCGAAGACGTTTATGACTACTTTTTATCTTGCCTATCGGATATTAAATCTCGAGAAAATCTTAGAGAAGATATTACTCAATCACAACAGAAAACAGCAAGATCAGAACACGCAACTACAAAGAAAATAGTTGGGTCTGGATTCACAATCCCAATGAAGTCTTCAAGTCGTTAACCTACAGGGTTTTGGAAAAACCTAAGGTTAAAGGAGAATCGACTTTAGCCTCAATTAGTATCACACAGGAGGTGTGGGGATTAGGTTTCCCAGTTGCTAGAGTTCTCCTTCATATATTCTTCAAATCAGGGTTTGCAATCAATGCTACCTTGGTAACAAAGCATTAAATATTCAATGTTAGATGAAAACCTGATTATACTCAAGCTAATATATTTCAACCGTTAGATCGAACTTAGCTTGTTACACACAAATGAAAAGTGAATTTATTTAGATATGAGTAACCATACCTAAATGTGTATACCTTTGTTGGCTCAATAATAGTTAACCGAAGTTAGCCATATGAACACTTTCATATGAACCTCATTCATCTTAACTATAACTAGTTCAAATGACTCAAATGAAATTAGTTCTAGATTTGTTCAATTGTTTATATTCTCATAGAAGTATACAAGACACAATTGAAGTAAAATCAATTTTGATTCACTCGAATTAAGTCATGAACATTATATCCACAGTATGCAAAAGATTTCATTCCTTATTATATAAATGTATTAGTTCATGAAAAAATCGATTTTAGAACATTATCCACTCAAGTATGTAAACGGGTACGCATACCTTAGTGGCCGGAATAAGTTTGCGAACGGGTACGCATATCACCAAACTCAGTAAAGTCCCGGAACTTGAACCTCGCGCCAGTATGATAGACGCATTTATGTGTCTAATATAGCTCATTTGTATATATTGTTAGTGCTCAATTTTGTACTTATTTGGTTATTTTATTTATTTGTAGGTGTTTTTAGAAGAATAAGGATTTGCAGCGAAATTGGCTGAAAATGCGGCGTTTGGACCTCCGTTGATAGAGTACCGGAAGCGCCCCAGAAGTGTACCGGAAGTACCCCAGAAATACCCCGGAGGAACCCCGGAAAAAGTGCGGAAAATGCCCCAGAGGACACTTGCTATACGGATCCTTGATTTTGGATAAGGGGTAACCTAATTACTAAGGGGTGACCCATTTCCAGGCAGCTGCTAAAGGGAGACCAGCCACAGATAAGGGGAGGTCAACTTTTCAAATTTAAAAGCAAATTTTGGCGGGAAAATGCATGCATCGTCTGGCAGATTTTGGTTCGATTATTGGAGGAGTTTTAATGCGATTAAACACCGGAAATCAGTTGGGATAATCCTGTTAGACCTAAACAGACCCTATGCAAGTGATTGGGCTGATCGAATTGGGCTGGAATGGCCGTGAGAAGCGATCAAAGTCCAAACAGAATATGTGTTCTCTGTGAAGTTTTCAAATATATTTAGAGATTCTGGGAGAGTTTTACGTTGAAGTAAAGTGTATTTAGTCTTGTTTAAGGATTAGGAGAATTTTGGAGCGTAAGAAATTGCCAGAAGACGCGTACAAAGCAACAGAAAAGAGATTTCTCTCTCAACTGCACGTGAAGAAAAAAGGGAGATAAACTCGGATTTAATCGAGTTATTTGGACCCTATTGGTATATAAAGGCTGGTGGGAAGTGAGAGAAAGTTTTATCAAGAGTTAGGGGTCGATTGGGAGGCCAGCAGAGAGGCGCAGGAGGAGTTGCAGGAATTGTACCTGCTGCTGCTGCTGCCATTAACAAAGCTCGAAGAACACAAAGAACACACCAGCATAGACAGTCGTTTATCAACAGTGTCAACGACTACCATCCGAGGGTCATAAAACAGCAGCGTCAACAGCAGCCGTGAGGTATCGTTTTTACAGCAGTGGTATTCTATCGTTCTTCTCTGGACGCTTAAAGAGGGTCGTAGTTTCACTGTATTATATTTTTCACTCTTTTAATCATATTTTGAGCATCAAGTATGTATTTTAAGAACATGATTATTATGAGTAGCTAAACCCCAATACTGGGATGATGGAGGAAGCTGTTTTTCAGCCATGTGGTTATTTAAATAATTCTTAATTCACTTTTTGCACCGATTTTAATTGATTTATGATTTCAATTAATTACTTGTGATTTTGTTTGATGGAACATGCTTAGTCCTAGGGATTCTTGATGTTCCATGCTTATCATATACAAGTAATATTTTATGGAATCTAATTTGGCAAAGATAGAGTTAATACTTGTTTTATTTTGAGCTATAATCGCCTAGAATTATTTTCTGAGCCACTTGAATATGAAACACATTGGAATCCTGAGTCCTGGTTCCTCTTGATCTTGTGACATATTGTGTATATATTTTTGTTTTAAAAATCTTTTCAAGTCCGAGCATCGAATCCGTATTTACCGCAATCGAAATATTACAACAAAATGGCGCCGCCGAAGCGGACTTGTATATAGATTTGTTTTTAGGTTTAATTTTTTATTTATTTATTATTATTTGTTCCTTTTTACGTTTCTTTTTGTGTCTTTGATTTACAGGTTCGAAGTGGAATACTAAGGACTTGGGAACAAAAAGCTTAAAGCTAAAAGCTAAAAGCTAAAAGAGAAGAGAAAAAAGACATAATTTTTTTTTAGGATTTAATTTTATTTTTATTATTATTTTTTATTTTTTTTGTATATAGCTTTTATATATATTTTTTTAGAATTTGTAAATAGGCTTTATTTTTCATAATTTTTGTAATTTTTGGACTTTTTATTTGGACTTTATTCTGGACTTTGGACATTATTTTTAAAAACCCTACGGAAGGGTTATAAATTAAAAAAAAAATTAAATACAAACTGTTTGCAGGGAAGGACGACGATTACTATATCGTCTCGGCCCCTCGGGTTCGCACACGGCATAGGAGTCGTGGCCCGAGTCGACAACAACGGTTCATCGCCCGTCTGGTACGAGAGGTAAGTCCAACCGAAACACCCGCGAATCTCCTGCAAGCGGGTTACTGTCTGCCTTAAGGTGATAATTGTTTGAGGACGAACCGGACTGTTTTTAATTTCCTAGTAAAGGGCAAGGCCTGGCCAAATCAAGATAAGGACTCGGATTTCATCACTGTTTCCTTCTTGCCCGCCTTAGGAAAACGAAACCAAACGCGAACCTAAGCCTAAAATTTTGAATAGAACGAGACCAATAGGGTAACGAGCTTAATAGGAAACTCGTTCGAAAAATATTGGTTGCTCTTTAAGCACATTTCAAAGTTCATGATGGTTTCTGTGAGTTGAATGCGTGACTGCGCCGCCTTGTGATAGCGGTGAGGCCTTGGGTATCAAAGCTCCACTGAGCTTCCCTCGCCTCGATTCAACTTACATTAGCTCAGATTGATTCCAGAGGGGTGTGCTCAAATTGTAACGAATTCCTTTTCGAAGGAATAGAAGCTGGTCTAGAAAACAATCTAAGTGGAGCCATCATGCTTTTTGTTTGCTAGAAATATTTAGGTTTGTTTTGGTGGAGTCGAGTCGGCCTTGTTTGTGATTGTGTAGATTTTCCCTGCAATTAAGAATGTCGAACTGGTATGATAGAAGCCAATACAATGAATATCGACCTGAATTTGAATATGGACATCATCAGTATTATGACCATAGTGAGAATAGTGGTTGGGGACGCCAACCTTTTCAAGGTTATGGTTCATACCATGGTGATCCCAATTACTATCCGCACGCGCATCAGTCATACGAGCAAGAAGATTATAGTACTAGTTCTTCGTCTCTAGAGGATACAATCAAACTATTGAAAAGTAGTCCTTATTATGATCCTTCAGTTCCTATTCCTTCTCTAGAAGAGACTCTCAGGAATTTAGCTGAGTCATCACGTCAGTTAGCTGAATCGACGTATAAATTAGATGAGGTGAATAACGTATTTATGGACGAAAGAACTGCAACAACAACTGAATCTGTAGAAGATATCCTCAATAGATTAACTCAAAACTTAGATCCTACACTAAGGGAACTTTCTTTGGAAGAGACCCTTGAGAGGATAGCTGAGTCGACACGTAGACTTGAGTTAGAGACGAATGAAAGTATTGCTCGAAATAACTTGAATTGCCAATATAGTGTATCCAATAATACCCTTGAGAATGAAGATACTTTTTCACATAATCAAGATAACGAGGTTATAATTGGTAACACTACTTATTTAGATAAGGTTCAATCATCTTCGTGCTATTATGATGATGAGGATAGTAGTGATGAAGAATCTGAAACATGTAGGCATAGTAATCAGGAATCTAGTAATCCAATTGATCTTTATAGTGATTATATTATTTCTACTTCAAATCCAAATAATTTTTATGATTATTCACCTATTCAAAAGGACGAGGATTTGATTAGGGATACCACCGTTTTAGACGATGTAGTTTTTCCTTTTGATTACGAAGCCGATAGTGGTTTAGAGGAACGGGTTCATTTCGAAAATACTGTTTTAGAGTCTAGCGACTTAGAAACAATAGTCTTGGAAGAAGAAGATAGACCCGTAGAGATGAGTAAAGATGCACTACCTGATAATAACTTAGAAGAATCTCTTGAATATTTTAAGGACTCTGAAGATACGGAAATTCAAGAAAAAATTAGAGGTCTATCTAGAAAAACTGAAAACTCTAAGTTTGGGGGTGATTATCACTTCCCTAGTGCCTTACCTTTAACTCTCAGAAAGTCCCCACACTTAGGACTTGACATCAATGCCTCAACCATTTTACAAGATTACTTTCATACTCGTTTTCCTGAACCTAGTGATGTCCATAAGGAAGTTCAGTTGTTAGAAACCCATCCTCTGGTTGATGAGGTTAGACCAGGCTATGATACTTAGATCGACTTTGTTTTCCCACCAAATATTTTTCAAACAATTGTGGGAACGTATAAATTTCAAATGTGTCAATTATTAAGTTCTGAGACTAAACCTAATTACTTTAGGATATTAGAATCGACACATTTTCTTAAGAATGACCACTACTCTCACTGTGGTCAATTATGTAAGTCAAACCTGATTGACTTAGAGGATCCTCAATTATTTAGGTTATTATTTTGTGCTTCTAAGTTCTTATTTAAGTACTTACAGACTCTAGGACCTAATAATTCGGATCTCAATTTTGAGGAGTTGCATCCTAAAGAAATATATTTAGACCCTTTTATAGAACCTGAACCTGAACCACAATTAGATATAGATATCTTAATCAGGAAACTAGGTAAGGGCATGCTAGTCTTGTACATTTTCTTGGTTCACTGCAGTTTCCTTTTGTCAGCTCTTTTTGGTGTTAAAGACCCACAGTTATTCCGGCTATTGTTATACGGTTCGAGTTGACTAAACCTTTTCTATGTCTGGCTGAAGACTTTAAACTTAGCACTTCTTGGGAGGTAACCCAAACTCATGCAACCAGGTAATATCTTTCCTTAACTCTTTTTCTTCGAATGGTAATAGTTTCTCCTTGTTCATGTTTTTAATTTTATCTTTAGAACATTGAGGACAATGTTAGGTTTAAGTTTGGGGGTATGGGAGAAACTTTTTAGTTGCAATAAATAAACTCCAGAGCCTAGAAATTTATGCCTATTGAGGATTGCACTAACTAATCTAAGTGGATGGAAGCATTTTGATTGTAGGAGTTTGAGGAACCAATCTGATTAGATGGAAACATCTAAAGAGTCTATTCATAAAAGCACAGAGCTCAGGTGTTAGAAATAACATGATAGTTTCACCATATCTCGTTGAGTCCTTTTCACTTCTATTTTTATTTTATTTTTTTTTAAACTATGTTTCTCTAAGTGATAGGTGGGGCCCACGATTCAAGTTGTTACCAATGCTAGGGTGAATTAGAGTGATTGAGATACCATGAAAAAAAAAAAAAAAAAAAAAAAAAAAAAAAAAAAAAAAAAAAAAAAAAAAAAAAAAAAAAAAAAAAAAAAAAAAAAAAAAAAAAAAAAAAAAAAAAAAAAAAAAAAAAAAAAAAAAAAAAAAAAAAAGAAAGAAAGAAAGAAATTGAGACCAGACCATTTGACCAAAAGGAATAAATTCAATAAAGTCGACCACTGGTACCCTTGTATATGCCAGTTGTGTTGACCTAGAGTTAGGTTATCGACCACTGGTACCCTTGTATATGCCAGTGTGTTGATGTTAGTCAGACTAGTATCTCAATCCATTAGGATAGGTTCATTTTGGCGGAGGCCTTCAGACAGATATGGGAAACGTCGTTCACTTAGTAAACATCAAAACCATCTATGTTTTCTATATCCATCTTCTTGATCTATCCATGTGATTAGTTTTGACTCCGAATATGATGTCCATAGTGCAACTATATGAGTAGAGCTCTGTCACTTTATATGAATTTTAGTATGCTTGAGTGCAAACTCGTGTACATCAATTGGAATTTCGCATCAGGGTACTTCTTCCTGTAGTCAATAAGTATGCCAACCAAGGAGATTCTTTAGTGCCTTCCAAGGTTCTGCGTAGATAGCTAAGGTCTGGAGTACAGGTTTTGTGGGTATATCTCTGGTAAGCCCTCCCGAGACTATAACTCGGCCACTAGGGCCACCTAGGGGTTTAAAGGCTTATTGCATACGCTAAATGCAATCGACGATGCCTGCGACAGTGAGTTAGGATTTTATTTTGTAGTTTTGATTTGCTCGGGACTAGCAAATAATAAGTTTGGGGGTATTTGATAGACGCATTTATGTGTCTAATATAGCTCATTTGTATATATTGTTAGTGCTCAATTTTGTACTTATTTGGTTATTTTATTTATTTGTAGGTGTTTTTAGAAGAATAAGGATTTGCAGCGAAATTGGCTGAAAATGCGGCGTTTGGACCTCCGTTGATAGAGTACCGGAAGCGCCCCAGAAGTGTACCGGAAGTACCCCAGAAATACCCCGGAGGAACCCCGGAAAAAGTGCGGAAAATGCCCCAGAGGACACTTGCTATACGGATCCTTGATTTTGGATAAGGGGTAACCTAATTACTAAGGGGTGACCCATTTCCAGGCAGCTGCTAAAGGGAGACCAGCCACAGATAAGGGGAGGTCAACTTCTCAAATTTAAAAGCAAATTTTGGCGGGAAAATGCATGCATCGTCTGGCAGATTTTGGTTCGATTATTGGAGGAGTTTTAATGCGATTAAACACCGGAAATCAGTTGGGATAATCCTGTTAGACCTAAAAAGACCCTATGCAAGTGATTGGGCTGATCGAATTGGGCTGGAATGGCCGTGAGAAGCGATCAAAGTCCAAACAGAATATGTGTTCTCTGTGAAGTTTTCAAATATATTTAGAGATTCTGGGAGAGTTTTACGTTGAAGTAAAGTGTATTTAGTCTTGTTTAAGGATTAGGAGAATTTTGGAGCGTAAGAAATTGCCAGAAGACGCGTACAAAGCAACAGAAAAGAGATTTCTCTCTCAACTGCACGTGAAGAAAAAAGGGAGATAAACTCGGATTTAATCGAGTTATTTGGACCCTATTGGTATATAAAGGCTGGTGGGAAGTGAGAGAAAGTTTTATCAAGAGTTAGGGGTCGATTGGGAGGCCAGCAGAGAGGCGCATGAGGAGTTGCAGGAATTGTACCTGCTGCTGCTGCTGCCATTAACAAAGCTCGAAGAACACAAAGAACACACCAGCATAGACAGTCGTTTATCAACAGTGTCAACGACTACCATCCGAGGGTCATAAAACAGCAGCGTCAACAGCAGCCGTGAGGTATCGTTTTTACAGCAGTGGTATTCTATCGTTCTTCTCTGGACGCTTAAAGAGGGTCGTAGTTTCACTGTATTATATTTTTCACTCTTTTAATCATATTTTGAGCATCAAGTATGTATTTTAAGAACATGATTATTATGAGTAGCTAAACCCCAATACTGGGATGATGGAGGAAGCTGTTTTTCAGCCATGTGGTTATTTAAATAATTCTTAATTCACTTTTTGCACCGATTTTAATTGATTTATGATTTCAATTAATTACTTGTGATTTTGTTTGATGGAACATGCTTAGTCCTAGGGATTCTTGATGTTCCATGCTTATCATATACAAGTAATATTTTATGGAATCTAATTTGGCAAAGATAGAGTTAATACTTGTTTTATTTTGAGCTATAATCGCCTAGAATTATTTTCTGAGCCACTTGAATATGAAACACATTGGAATCCTGAGTCCTGGTTCCTCTTGATCTTGTGACATATTGTGTATATATTTTTGTTTTAAAAATCTTTTCAAGTCCGAGCATCGAATCCGTATTTACCGCAAATCGAATTACTACAACACAGTACGCGTACCGGTATGCGTACTTATTTCCCGGACCTCTACTAAACCAATCATTACGCATACGGATATGCATGGTTCCCGGACTTGTATAACACATATGCAAGTACGCATACTGTGCTTATATCCAATTGTTTTAAACTCTCATTTCATCCATTGAAACATTCTCGGAAGACGACAATAGCTGTCTCACACAAACTATTTGCTTCAGAGCAATTTTCAGGTGATCGAATGATCAGTACGAAACATTCCGAGTCTACATCAAATGAATGTCTCATAAAAATCACGTAAGATGTTATAAGGCGATTTTCACATGATCATCTTTTGACTTTCTTCAAGAATAAAAGTTGAACTTGGTTAAAGCAAAAGCTTACAAACACATATTTCGAGAAATATGTAAGCGAGTTAAACTCAGCTCGAAATATCAAATGTGCATAATTGAAGTCTCCACATAAAAAGTTCCTCTTAGTAGTTATTGGTCTTCAATCGATGAACGCCAACTACATACTCACCAACTACATAGATGAAGACCAATAACTACTTAGAGAAGATATTACTCAAATAGGAGATAGAGTAGATATACTTTTTGGTGATAGATGAGTTCAAGTCTCCACATACCTTTTGTTGATGAAGACCAATAAGTTCCTCTTAGTAGTTATTGGTCTTCAATCGATGAACGTCGTGAAGTATAATGCTCAACTACACTTTCTATCCTAATCTGAGACATTAGCTATAAGTAGACTAGAAATCAAGACTTATAGTTTTGACAACTAAACTTGACAAGCAATCTTGAGATAGCAACGCTTGCGAGTTCGACCGAGCTGTGCTCTAACAATCTCCCCCTTTGTCAATTTTAGTGACAAAACTATCAATACATATGGAATACAAAATAAATAAATTTTGTATCTCTCAATCAAAATGCTTGATTTCCTTGGTTCTTCAACATTACTCGAAATCTTCGTCACTTCCAAGTAATCCAGTGATTCTGAATGTGTTCAACTCAGCATCATAGTTGTTAAAAATCCGTAGCTATAGAAATGAGAAAATAGTATCTCTCAATCATTTTTATACAATGTCATAGTATTATTACACAACATCAAAGTCCAATTGTATCACAACTTTGACAACAATACTATGGTGATATGTGTCACTCCCCCTTAGTCAATACTTCATCTCACATGTAAACCACCCCTCCTTACATAATGATCCGTAAACCATATGTATTTGTAGTGTGAACTACACATTAATTCTCTCCCTTTTTGTCAATATAAATTGGCAAAGGTACGAAAACTACTGGGATCCTAATGAAATTTCCATAGAGATACTTCATGACCAAAAGAGAACATATCAACTTTGTTTTGATGATTTCACATAGCCGAAACTAGTGTATTCATCAAGGAGTTTATAAAGATACAAGAAAACTCCTACAACATTCCAAAGCCGCACTCCCACAAAGATTTGGCAACTAAGCACAAGTTCAATTAAGAACTCTCCTCCATAAAATGTCATTCCCGAAAGAACAACAAGAGCGATCTTACTTTTACAAGAAAAGAAGGATTTCTTTGGACATTAACAAATCACGCGAAACATAAATTTTTATCCAAAATACTCATTCAAATTAACCACAAGAGAATACATGATTAATTTAATCGAAAATGCTCACATAAGAGAACTTATGGAGCCGCACAGTATTTACACAAAAATGTGGATCAGGGAAAGACCAATACTGCGGAATATTCAAATATTCATTCTATTTTTCATCAATATTTGCATAGAGACATGTAATAGACTTAAACTTTGTAAACAAAAGTTCATCCCATCTTCCGTCAATATTTGCATAATTACATAATAGGCTTAACTTTTGTTGTCAAAAGTTCATTCGACCTTTTATCAATAAAGACATATGATAGACTTAACTTTTGAGCAAGTATGGGATAATAATAATTCACAGACGCAAACACACATATCCCATAACAGGTTGCAATATATAAAACCATAAAGATTAATACTGCAAAATCATCTTCCAAATAAACTTTAGAATTTTAATAAATATATCTAAAAATATTGCAAGATGAAGATCGTTGGAAATAACTATGTGTACTCACAAAAATTGCTATTCCAAACCCTAGTTATCCTTCTTAAAACACAAGAATAAATTCTCATAAGAACTTTCCTAGACATCGTAGAGCTTTCTCAGAGCATTTACTAAGAATTCCTTCTCATTATTGAAAACCCGTTGATTATGGGATCCTTCAATTCCTCCAAATCTTCAGAAATACCAGTTAACTCACTAAGTTCTATTTTTAGTCCACACAAGGTGTTCTTTGTTAGAGACAACATACTTTCATAGTGAGCTATCTTTTCTAAAGATAAAATGATTTGAGATTTTAAATCATTTCTTTTGTTGATGAAATCCTTTGCCATACCTCTAAAGTTATTATCAAAATGACAAACAGACAAGTGGCAGTTAAAGGAAGAACCTTCTTCATCATTTGTAGATTTCTCCTTCTTCTTCCTTGAGTAAATGATTCCTTCAAAAATATACACATTAACTGCTTCAACTGCATCCATTTTTGTGGTATCTCTAGATATATGAGCCATGAAACTGTATCTTTCAATGATAAGATGAAAAAACGGGGGTCTAACAACCACACCCAATATTTCGCTTAGAAATCTGTATGAACAAACTCCAATATATTTTCTAGAGAATCAACTAGACAGTCAGACTCAATCTAGATAAAAGTACATCAAATAGTTAATATCTCAATCTCTCGATTTGACTATACTCAAGCAAATATAAATCTTCGAGTCTTTATCAAATAATAGAGAGATAACTTGAATGATACTAAATACCAATGTTCAAGTATCAATCAATTTCAATCAACAACCAAAGATCGGATTTCCAATTGATTGATTCTAACGTACAACCTGTGATATTTCAATTATAAAGATAAACAATATAATGCGGAAATAGAAATAACACAGACACCAGAATTTTTTTAACGACGAAACCACAAATGCAGAAAAACCCCGGGACCTAGTCCAGATTGAACGCACACTGTATTAAGCCGCTACAGATACTAGCCTACTCCAAGCTAACTTCGGACTGGACTGTAGTTGAAGCCCAATCAGTCTCCCACTGATCCAAGGTACAGTTGTAATCCCTACGCCTATGATCCCAGAAGGATACTGCGCACTTGGTTCCCTTAGATGATCTCACCCACAACTAAGAGTTGCTACGACCCAAAGTCGGAGACTTGACAATAAACAAATCTGTCTCACACAGACAAGTCGATCAAAGGATCAATCTGTCTCCCACAGATAAATCCTAAAAGGTTTGTTCCGTCTTTTGATAATAATCAAAGTGAACATGAACCAATTGATAATTCCGTCTTATGTTCCCGAAGAACAACCAAGAGTTATCAATCACCTCACAACAATCTTAAACGTATGGTAGCGAAACAAGATGTTGCGGAATCACAAACAATGAGACGAAGATGTTTGTGATTACTTTTTATATCTTGCCTATCGGAAATATCAATCTCAAGCCAATCAATCTGATTGTACTCGTACGATATAAGATGCAAGATCAGATCACACAACTACGATAAAAGTAGTATCGGTCTGGCTTCACAATACCAATGAAGTCTTTAAGTCGTTAACCTGGTTTTAGAAGAAGAAAACCAAAG
>NC_039360.1:210788501-210800703 GCF_003573695.1 Papaver somniferum | reverse complement strand
AAGGCTTTCTGCTCGCAACTTAACACGGCTGTAGCGCTCGCTGCTCGGGCACGCTGGCTATATTGCTTGTGTTGAGTACGAGTCTTTGAACCAATATCGGGCATTGGGCTCGTGGTTCAACGAGACTTTGGACCAACATCGGGCGTTGGGCTCATGGTGAAGACGAGACTTTATGCTTGCCAAGGTGCAAGTCTTTGTACTCGCGTGCAAGGCGAGATTTTATGCTTGCGATAAGAGCAAGACTTATGTGCTCACGTGAAAGGTGAGGCTTTAGGTGCTTGCAATGTGATGCAAGGCTAAATAATGAAGGGTATAAGCAATCCTCATCTCCAACTCGATCGTGTTGCTATCCACGAACCTCGATCATATTCCTATCCACGAACCTCGAACTCGATCATGTTGCTGCTCCAAGTGCACATAAAAGTTTCTCCAACACAGGAATTTTTGTTTCCATGTTGTAGGTAATTCAAAGAGGATTCCAACGAGCCAAAAATTACTCAATTCGGACTTAAAATGAAGAAGTTAATGGAGAAAGATGATTTGAACGAAACGTGCATGTTGTTGCATACGTGGCAGTATTGACCGTGCACAGTTTGTTGACATGGCAGATAAGAATTGACGTGGCATTGATGAGTGGACTAGAATGATGACGTGGCACTTGCTGACCGACCTAAGTTGTTGACATGGCAAACAAGTTGTGAACAATGCTGGCGTGGACGGATGATGTGTCATTTTCGCTGTAGTGGCGAGTTTACTGTGATGCTGATGTGGCGAGTCCAATCAACTGGTTGGACCAAATCGGTCTGGTTCTTGTTGAACTGTTACTGATCTGTTTCGGTCTGAACCGAACTGCGGTGAACCTGAAGCTGGACTGTGGCTGGACAGATCTTATGGTCCAGATTCGATAGATCTGACGGATTAGATCCTCTGGATGAAGAGGCGTACCTGAAGATGGATTTATGTGGCTGTACAGGACAGATGACTTTGTAACGCTTTCTGCCACACCTATATCTGTTACAGTATCTCTGATTCGCAAATCTTCTGCAACTGTTTTCGCAACAGTTTATGTAACTGTTTCGCAACGCTTTCTTCAAGTTTGCAACAGTTTCGCTGTAAACCCTAATATATATATTTTTTTCTTTTTTGTGCTGCTGATTTTTGCATGGAATTTCGTGCAGATTTCTTCTGCACATCTCCCAATGATAAAACATGATTCTTTCACTCGAATCCCCTTAGTCGGCGTCAATGTTTGTACCCAAAATAAATTCTAGGCACAAAACACGATTGATTTGATGATGATTATTGAAAATTAGGGTTATTAATCGATAGAAAATAAATAAGAGACAAGGATTTAACGTGGTTCGGCAAGTGCTGCCTACATCCACGGGGGAACAGAGAAATTCTTTATTGATTGTAGTATACAAGAGTTTTCTCCGGGTTAGCTAACCTAAAATTCCATATTTCTTAGGGTTTAGGATACATGTATTTATAGAGTTTATGTAACCCTAATTTTGATGTAAACTTCATGTGCAAGAAACTTGGGCAACAATCCTTCTGGAAACTTCTAGAATCTTCCGTCATGGGCTGGCTATACGGGCTTGATTACGGGATCACCGTGTATAAAATGCACGGTACAAACATCGCCCCCTCTTAACCTCCAACTTGTTGGTGGTTAAGAAAATTGTTTATCCTTTTGCATCGAACGTTGATGATGAAACTCGCCCCCAAGCGTGAGTAGAGATATTGCGAAGACGCCCCCAACTGTAATTACCTGCAAAAAAAAAATTAAAATAAAAAATGAAAAGTAAAAAAAAATTAAAAAAATAATAATACTGCTCACGTGCTAGGCGAGACTTTTTGCCACGTGGTGGACTTGTGATGCTCGAGAGCCAGTCGAGTCTTGAATAGAATGTAGTGTGCTTGCGGCTGGGGAAAGGCTTTCTGCTCGCAACTTAACACGGCTGTAGCGCTCGCTGCTCGGGCATGCTGGCTATATTGCTTGTGTTGAGTACGAGTCTTTGAACCAATATCGGGCATTGGGCTCGTGGTTCAACGAGACTTTGGACCAACATCGGGCGTTGGGCTCATGGTGAAGACGAGACTTTATGCTTGCCAAGGTGCAAGTCTTTGTACTCGCGTGCAAGGCGAGATTTTATGCTTGCGATAAGAGCAAGACTTATGTGCTCACGTGAAAGGTGAGGCTTTAGGTGCTTGCGATGTGATGCAAGGCTAAATAATGAAAGGTATAAGCAATCCTCATCTCCAACTCGATCGTGTTGCTATCCACGAACCTCGATCATATTCCTATCCACGAACCTCGAACTCGATCATGTTGCTGCTCCAAGTGCACATAAAAGTTTCTCCAACACAGGAATTTTTGTTTCCATGTTGTAGGTAATTCAAAGAGGATTCCAACGAGCCAAAAATTACTCAATTCGGACTTAAAATGAAGAAGTTAATGGAGAAAGATGATTTAAACGAAACGTGCATGTTGTTGCATACGTGGCAGTATTGACCGTGCACAGTTTGCTGACATGGAAGATAAGAATTGACGTGGCATTGATGAGTGGACTAGAATGCTGACGTGGCACTTGCTGACCGACCTAAGTTGTTGACATGGCAAACAAGTTGTGAACAATGCTGACGTGGACGGATGATGTGTCATTTTCGCTGTAGTGGCGAGTTGACTGTGATGCTGATGTGGCGAGTCCAATCAACTGGTTGGACCAAATCGGTCTGGTTCTTGTTGAACTGTTACTGATCTGTTTCGGTCTGAACCGAACTGCGGTGAACCTGAAGCTGGACTGTGGCTGGACAGATCTTATGGTCCAGATTCGATAGATCTGACGGATTAGATCCTCTGGATGAAGAGGCGTACCTGAAGATGGATTTATGTGGCTGTACAGGACAGATGACTTTGTAACGCTTTCCGCCACACCTATATCTGTTACAGTATCTCTGATTCGCAACTCTTCTGCAACTGTTTTCGCAACAGTTTATGTAACTGTTTCGCAACACTTTCTTCAAGTTTGCAACAGTTTCGCTGTAAACCCTAATATATATATTTTTTTCTTTTTTGTGCTGCTGATTTTTGCATGGAATTTCGTGCAGATTTCTTCTGCACCTCTCCCAATGATAAAACATGATTCTTTCACTCGAATCCCCTTAGTCGGCGTCAATGTTTGTACCCAAAATAAATTCTAGGAACAAAACACGATTGATTTGATGATGATTATTGAAAATTAGGGTTATTAATCGATAGAAAATAAATAAGAGACAAGGATTTAACGTGGTTCGGCAAGTGCTGCCTACATCCACGGGGGAACAGAGAAATTCTTTATTGATTGTAGTATACAAGAGTTTTCTCCGGGTTAGCTAACCTAAAATTCCATATTTCTTAGGGTTTAGGATACATGTATTTATAGAGTTTATGTAACCCTAATTTTGATGTAAACTTCATGTGCAAGAAACTTGGGCAACAATCCTTCTGGAAACTTCTAGAATCTTCCGTCATGGGCTGGCTATACGGGCTTGATTACGGGATCACCGTGTATAAAATGCACGGTACAAACATCGCCCCCTCTTAACCTCCAACTTGTTGGTGGTTAAGAAAATTGTTTATCCTTTTGCATCGAACGTTGATGATGAAACTCGCCCCCAAGCGTGAGTAGAGATATTGCGAAGACGCCCCCAACTGTAATTACCTGCAAAAAAAAAATTAAAATAAAAAATGAAAAGTAAAAAAAAATTTAAAAAATAATAATACTGCTCACGTGCTAGGCGAGACTTTTTGCCACGTGGTGGACTTGTGATGCTCGAGAGCCAGTCGAGTCTTGAATAGAATGTAGTGTGCTTGCGGCTGGGGAAAGGCTTTCTGCTCGCAACTTAACACGGCTGTAGCGCTCGCTGCTCGGGCACGCTGGCTATATTGCTTGTGTTGAGTACGAGTCTTTGAACCAATATCGGGCATTGGGCTCGTGGTTCAACGAGACTTTGGACCAACATCGGGCGTTGGGCTCATGGTGAAGACGAGACTTTATGCTTGCCAAGGTGCAAGTCTTTGTACTCGCGTGCAAGGCGAGATTTTATGCTTGCGATAAGAGCAAGACTTATGTGCTCACGTGAAAGGTGAGGCTTTAGGTGCTTGCAATGTGATGCAAGGCTAAATAATGAAGGGTATAAGCAATCCTCATCTCCAACTCGATCGTGTTGCTATCCACGAACCTCGATCATATTCCTATCCACGAACCTCGAACTCGATCATGTTGCTGCTCCAAGTGCACATAAAAGTTTCTCCAACACAGGAATTTTTGTTTCCATGTTGTAGGTAATTCAAAGAGGATTCCAACGAGCCAAAAATTACTCAATTCGGACTTAAAATGAAGAAGTTAATGGAGAAAGATGATTTGAACGAAACGTGCATGTTGTTGCATACGTGGCAGTATTGACCGTGCACAGTTTGTTGACATGGCAGATAAGAATTGACGTGGCATTGATGAGTGGACTAGAATGATGACGTGGCACTTGCTGACCGACCTAAGTTGTTGACATGGCAAACAAGTTGTGAACAATGCTGGCGTGGACGGATGATGTGTCATTTTCGCTGTAGTGGCGAGTTTACTGTGATGCTGATGTGGCGAGTCCAATCAACTGGTTGGACCAAATCGGTCTGGTTCTTGTTGAACTGTTACTGATCTGTTTCGGTCTGAACCGAACTGCGGTGAACCTGAAGCTGGACTGTGGCTGGACAGATCTTATGGTCCAGATTCGATAGATCTGACGGATTAGATCCTCTGGATGAAGAGGCGTACCTGAAGATGGATTTATGTGGCTGTACAGGACAGATGACTTTGTAACGCTTTCTGCCACACCTATATCTGTTACAGTATCTCTGATTCGCAAATCTTCTGCAACTGTTTTCGCAACAGTTTATGTAACTGTTTCGCAACGCTTTCTTCAAGTTTGCAACAGTTTCGCTGTAAACCCTAATATATATATTTTTTTCTTTTTTGTGCTGCTGATTTTTGCATGGAATTTCGTGCAGATTTCTTCTGCACCTCTCCCAATGATAAAACATGATTCTTTCACTCGAATCCCCTTAGTCGGCGTCAATGTTTGTACCCAAAATAAATTCTAGGCACAAAACACGATTGATTTGATGATGATTATTGAAAATTAGGGTTATTAATCGATAGAAAATAAATAAGAGACAAGGATTTAACGTGGTTCGGCAAGTGCTTCCTACATCCACGGGGGAACAGAGAAATTCTTTATTGATTGTAGTATACAAGAGTTTTCTCCGGGTTAGCTAACCTAAAATTCCATATTTCTTAGGGTTTAGGATACATGTATTTATAGAGTTTATGTAACCCTAATTTTGATGTAAACTTCATGTGCAAGCAACTTGGGCGACAATCCTTCTGGAAACTTCTAGAATCTTCCGTCATGGGCTGGCTATACGGGCTTGATTACGGGATCACCGTGTATAAAATGCACTGTATAAACATCGCCCCCTCTTAACCTCCAACTTGTTGGTGGTTAAGAAAATTGTTTATCCTTTTGCGTCGAACGTTGATGATGAAACTCGCCCCCAAGCGTGAGTAGAGATATTGCGAAGACGCCCCCAACTGTAATTACCTGCAAAAAAAAATAAAAATAAAAAATGAAAAGTAAAAAAAAATTAAAAAAATAATAATATTGCTCACATGCTAGGCGAGACTTTTTGCCACGTGGTGGACTTGTGATGCTCGAGAGCCAGTCGAGTCTTGAATAGAATGTAGTGTGCTTGCGGCTGGGGCAAGGCTTTCTGCTCGCAACTTAACACGGCTGTAGCGCTCGCTGCTCGGGCACGCTGGCTATATTGCTTGTGTTGAGTACGAGTCTTTGAACCAATATCGTGCATTGGGCTCGTGGTTCAACGAGACTTTGGACCAACATCGGGCGTTGGGCTCATGGTGGAGACGAGACTTTATGCTTGCCAAGGTGCAAGTCTTTGTACTCGCGTGAAAGGCGAGATTTTATGCTTGCGATAAGAGCAAGAATTATGTGCTCACGTGCAAGGTGAGGCTTTAGGTGCTTGCGATGTGATGCAAGGCTAAATAATGAAGGGTATAAGCAATCCTCATCTCCAACTCGATCGTGTCGCTATCCACGAACCTCGATCATATTGCTATCCACGAACCTCGAACTCGATCATGTTGCTGCTCCAAGTGCACATAAAAGTTTCTCCAACACAGGAATGTTTGTTTCCATGTTGTAGGTAATTCAAAGAGGATTCCAACGAGCCAAAAATTACTCAATTCGGACTTAAAATGAAGAAGTTAATGGAGAAAGATGATTTGAACGAAACGTGCATGTTGTTGCATACGTGGCAGTATTGACCGTGCACAGTTTGCTGACATGGCAGATAAGAATTGACGTGGCATTGATGAGTGGACTAGAATGCTGACGTGGCACTTGCTGACCGACCTAAGTTGTTGACATGGCAAACAAGTTGTGAACAATGCTGACGTGGACGGATGATGTGGCATTTTCGCTGTAGTGGCGAGTTGACTGTGATGCTGATGTGGCGAGTCCAATCAACTGGTTGGACCAAATCGGTCTGGTTCTTGTTGAACTGTTAATGATCTGTTTCGGTCTGAACCGAACTGCGGTGAACCTGAAGCTGGACTGTGGCTGGACAGATCTTATGGTCCAGATTCGATAGATCTGACGGATTAGATCCTCTGGATGAAGAGGCGTACCTGAAGATGGATTTATGTGGCTGTACAGGACAGATGACTTTGTAACGCTTTCTGCCATACCTATATCTGTTACAGTATCTCTGATTCGCAACTCTTCTGCAACTGTTTTCGCAACTGTTTATGTAACTGTTTCGCAACACTTTCTTCAAGTTTGCAACAGTTTCGCTGTAAACCCTGATATATATATTTTTTTCTTTTTTGTGTTGCTGATTTTTGCATGGAATTTCGTGCAGATTTCTTCTGCACCTCTCCCAATGATAAAACATGATTCTTTCACTCGAATCCCCTTAGTCGGCGTCAATGTTTGTACCCAAAATAAATTCTAGGCACAAAACACGATTGATTTGATGATGATTATTGAAAATTAGGGTTATGAATCGATAGAAAATAAATAAGAGACAAGGATTTAACGTGGTTCGGCAAGTGCTGCCTACATCCACGGGGGAACAGAGAAATTCTTTATTGATTGTAGTATACAAGAGTTTTCTCCGGGTTAGCTAACCTAAAATTCCATATTTCTTAGGGTTTAGGATACATGTATTTATAGAGTTTATGTAACCCTAGTTTTGATGTAAACTTCATGTGCAAGAAACTTGGGCAACAATCCTTCTGGACACTTCTAGAATCCTCCGTCATGGGCTGGCTATACGGGCTTGATTACGGGATCACCGTGTATAAAATGCACGGTACAAACATCGCCCCCTCTTAACCTCCAACTTGTTGGTGGTTAAGAAAATTGTTTATCCTTTTGCATCGAACGTTGATGATGAAACTCGCCCCCAAGCGTGAGTAGAGATATTGCGAAGACGCCCCCAACTGTAATTACCTGCAAAAAAAAAATTAAAATAAAAAATGAAAAGTAAAAAAAAATTAAAAAAATAATAATACTGCTCACGTGCTAGGCGAGACTTTTTGCCACGTGGTGGACTTGTGATGCTCGAGAGCCAGTCGAGTCTTGAATAGAATGTAGTGTGCTTGCGGCTGGGGAAAGGCTTTCTGCTCGCAACTTAACACGGCTGTAGCGCTCGCTGCTCGGGCATGCTGGCTATATTGCTTGTGTTGAGTACGAGTCTTTGAACCAATATCGGGCATTGGGCTCGTGGTTCAACGAGACTTTGGACCAACATCGGGCGTTGGGCTCATGGTGAAGACGAGACTTTATGCTTGCCAAGGTGCAAGTCTTTGTACTCGCGTGCAAGGCGAGATTTTATGCTTGCGATAAGAGCAAGACTTATGTGCTCACGTGAAAGGTGAGGCTTTAGGTGCTTGCGATGTGATGCAAGGCTAAATAATGAAAGGTATAAGCAATCCTCATCTCCAACTCGATCGTGTTGCTATCCACGAACCTCGATCATATTCCTATCCACGAACCTCGAACTCGATCATGTTGCTGCTCCAAGTGCACATAAAAGTTTCTCCAACACAGGAATTTTTGTTTCCATGTTGTAGGTAATTCAAAGAGGATTCCAACGAGCCAAAAATTACTCAATTCGGACTTAAAATGAAGAAGTTAATGGAGAAAGATGATTTAAACGAAACGTGCATGTTGTTGCATACGTGGCAGTATTGACCGTGCACAGTTTGCTGACATGGCAGATAAGAATTGACGTGGCATTGATGAGTGGATTAGAATGATGACGTGGCACTTGCTGACCGACCTAAGTTGTTGACATGGCAAACAAGTTGTGAACAATGCTGACGTGGACGGATGATGTGTCATTTTCGCTGTAGTGGCGAGTTTACTGTGATGCTGATGTGGCGAGTCCAATCAACTGGTTGGACCAAATCGGTCTGGTTCTTGTTGAACTGTTACTGATCTGTTTCGGTCTGAACCGAACTGCGGTGAACCTGAAGCTGGACTGTGGCTGGACAGATCTTATGGTCCAGATTCGATAGATCTGACGGATTAGATCCTCTGGATGAAGAGGCGTACCTGAAGATGGATTTATGTGGCTGTACAGGACAGATGACTTTGTAACGCTTTCTGCCACACCTATATCTGTTACAGTATCTCTGATTCGCAAATCTTCTGCAACTGTTTTCGCAACAGTTTATGTAACTGTTTCGCAACGCTTTCTTCAAGTTTGCAACAGTTTCGCTGTAAACCCTAATATATATATTTTTTTCTTTTTTGTGCTGCTGATTTTTGCATGGAATTTCGTGCAGATTTCTTCTGCACCTCTCCCAATGATAAAACATGATTCTTTCACTCGAATCCCCTTAGTCGGCGTCAATGTTTGTACCCAAAATAAATTCTAGGAACAAAACACGATTGATTTGATGATGATTATTGAAAATTAGGGTTATCAATCGATAGAAAATAAATAAGAGACAAGGATTTAACGTGGTTCGGCAAGTGCTGCCTACATCCACGGGGGAACAGAGAAATTCTTTATTGATTGTAGTATACAAGAGTTTTCTCCGGGTTAGCTAACCTAAAATTCCATATTTCTTAGGGTTTAGGATACATGTATTTATATAGTTTATGTAACCCTAATTTTGATGTAAACTTCATGTGCAAGAAACTTGGGCAACAATCCTTCTGGAAACTTCTAGAATCTTCCGTCATGGGCTGGCTATACGGGCTTGATTACGGGATCACCGTGTATAAAATGCACGGTACAAACATCGCCCCCTCTTAACCTCCAACTTGTTGGTGGTTAAGAAAATTGTTTATCCTTTTGCTTCGAACGTTGATGATGAAACTCGCCCCCAAGCGTGAGTAGAGATATTGCGAAGACGCCCCCAACTGTAATTACCTGCAAAAAAAAAATTAAAATAAAAAATGAAAAGTAAAAAAAAATTAAAAAAATAATAATACTGCTCACGTGCTAGGCGAGACTTTTTGCCACGTGGTGGACTTGTGATGCTCGAGAGCCAGTCGAGTCTTGAATAGAATGTAGTGTGCTTGCGGCTGGGGAAAGGCTTTCTGCTCGCAACTTAACACGGCTGTAGCGCTCGCTGCTCGGGCATGCTGGCTATATTGCTTGTGTTGAGTACGAGTCTTTGAACCAATATCGGGCATTGGGCTCGTGGTTCAACGAGACTTTGGACCAACATCGGGCGTTGGGCTCATGGTGAAGACGAGACTTTATGCTTGCCAAGGTGCAAGTCTTTGTACTCGCGTGCAAGGCGAGATTTTATGCTTGCGATAAGAGCAAGACTTATGTGCTCACGTGAAAGGTGAGGCTTTAGGTGCTTGCGATGTGATGCAAGGCTAAATAATGAAAGGTATAAGCAATCCTCATCTCCAACTCGATCGTGTTGCTATCCACGAACCTCGATCATATTCCTATCCACGAACCTCGAACTCGATCATGTTGCTGCTCCAAGTGCACATAAAAGTTTCTCCAACACAGGAATTTTTGTTTCCATGTTGTAGGTAATTCAAAGAGGATTCCAACGAGCCAAAAATTACTCAATTCGGACTTAAAATGAAGAAGTTAATGGAGAAAGATGATTTAAACGAAACGTGCATGTTGTTGCATACGTGGCAGTATTGACCGTGCACAGTTTGCTGACATGGCAGATAAGAATTGACGTGGCATTGATGAGTGGATTAGAATGATGACGTGGCACTTGCTGACCGACCTAAGTTGTTGACATGGCAAACAAGTTGTGAACAATGCTGACGTGGACGGATGATGTGTCATTTTCGCTGTAGTGGCGAGTTTACTGTGATGCTGATGTGGCGAGTCCAATCAACTGGTTGGACCAAATCGGTCTGGTTCTTGTTGAACTGTTACTGATCTGTTTCGGTCTGAACCGAACTGCGGTGAACCTGAAGCTGGACTGTGGCTGGACAGATCTTATGGTCCAGATTCGATAGATCTGACGGATTAGATCCTCTGGATGAAGAGGCGTACCTGAAGATGGATTTATGTGGCTGTACAGGACAGATGACTTTGTAACGCTTTCTGCCACACCTATATCTGTTACAGTATCTCTGATTCGCAAATCTTCTGCAACTGTTTTCGCAACAGTTTATGTAACTGTTTCGCAACGCTTTCTTCAAGTTTGCAACAGTTTCGCTGTAAACCCTAATATATATATTTTTTTCTTTTTTGTGCTGCTGATTTTTGCATGGAATTTCGTGCAGATTTCTTCTGCACATCTCCCAATGATAAAACATGATTCTTTCACTCGAATCCCCTTAGTCGGCGTCAATGTTTGTACCCAAAATAAATTCTAGGCACAAAACACGATTGATTTGATGATGATTATTGAAAATTAGGGTTATTAATCGATAGAAAATAAATAAGAGACAAGGATTTAACGTGGTTCGGCAAGTGCTGCCTACATCCACGGGGGAACAGAGAAATTCTTTATTGATTGTAGTATACAAGAGTTTTCTCCGGGTTAGCTAACCTAAAATTCCATATTTCTTAGGGTTTAGGATACATGTATTTATAGAGTTTATGTAACCCTAATTTTGATGTAAACTTCATGTGCAAGAAACTTGGGCAACAATCCTTCTGGAAACTTCTAGAATCTTCCGTCATGGGCTGGCTATACGGGCTTGATTACGGGATCACCGTGTATAAAATGCACGGTACAAACATCGCCCCCTCTTAACCTCCAACTTGTTGGTGGTTAAGAAAATTGTTTATCCTTTTGCGTCGAACGTTGATGATGAAACTCGCCCCCAAGCGTGAGTAGAGATATTGCGAAGACGCCCCCAACTGTAATTACCTGCAAAAAAAAAATAAAAATAAAAAATGAAAAGTAAAAAAAAATTAAAAAAATAATAATATTGCTCACATGCTAGGCGAGACTTTTTGCCACGTGGTGGACTTGTGATGCTCGAGAGCCAGTCGAGTCTTGAATAGAATGTAGTGTGCTTGCGGCTGGGGCAAGGCTTTCTGCTCGCAACTTAACACGGCTGTAGCGCTCGCTGCTCGGGCACGCTGGCTATATTGCTTGTGTTGAGTACGAGTCTTTGAACCAATATCGTGCATTGGGCTCGTGGTTCAACGAGACTTTGGACCAACATCGGGCGTTGGGCTCATGGTGGAGACGAGACTTTATGCTTGCCAAGGTGCAAGTCTTTGTACTCGCGTGAAAGGCGAGATTTTATGCTTGCGATAAGAGCAAGACTTATGTGCTCACGTGCAAGGTGAGGCTTTAGGTGCTTGCGATGTGATGCAAGGCTAAATAATGAAGGGTATAAGCAATCCTCATCTCCAACTCGATCGTGTCGCTATCCACGAACCTCGATCATATTGCTATCCACGAACCTCGAACTCGATCATGTTGCTGCTCCAAGTGCACATAAAAGTTTCTCCAACACAGGAATTTTTGTTTCCATGTTGTAGGTAATTCAAAGAGGATTCCAACGAGCCAAAAATTACTCAATTCGGACTTAAAATGAAGAAGTTAATGGAGAAAGATGATTTAAACGAAACGTGCATGTTGTTGCATACGTGGCAGTATTGACCGTGCACAGTTTGCTGACATGG
>NC_039360.1:210685404-210787568 GCF_003573695.1 Papaver somniferum | reverse complement strand
CATTTTCGCTGTAGTGGCGAGTTGACTGTGATGCTGATGTGGCGAGTCCAATCAACTGGTTGGACCAAATCGGTCTGGTTCTTGTTGAACTGTTACTGATCTGTTTCGGTCTGAACCGAACTGCGGTGAACCTGAAGCTGGACTGTGGCTGGACAGATCTTATGGTCCAGATTCGATAGATCTGACGGATTAGATCCTCTGGATGAAGAGGCGTACCTGAAGATGGATTTATGTGGCTGTACAGGACAGATGACTTTGTAACGCTTTCCGCCACACCTATATCTGTTACAGTATCTCTGATTCGCAACTCTTCTGCAACTGTTTTCGCAACAGTTTATGTAACTGTTTCGCAACACTTTCTTCAAGTTTGCAACAGTTTCGCTGTAAACCCTAATATATATATTTTTTTCTTTTTTGTGCTGCTGAATTTTGCATGGAATTTCGTGCAGATTTCTTCTGCACCTCTCCCAATGATAAAACATGATTCTTTCACTCGAATCCCCTTAGTCGGCGTCAATGTTTGTACCCAAAATAAATTCTAGGCACAAAACACGATTGATTTGATGATGATTATTGAAAATTAGGGTTATGAATCGATAGAAAATAAATAAGAGACAAGGATTTAACGTGGTTCGGCAAGTGCTACCTACATCCACGGGGGAACAGAGAAATTCTTTATTGATTGTAGTATACAAGAGTTTTCTCCGGGTTAGCTAACCTAAAATTCCATATTTCTTAGGGTTTAGGATACATGTATTTATAGAGTTTATGTAACCCTAGTTTTGATGTAAACTTCATGTGCAAGCAACTTGGGAAACAATCCTTCTGGAAACTTCTAGAATCTTCCGTCATGGGCTGGCTATACGGGCTTGATTACAGGATCACCGTGTATAAAATGCACGGTACAAACATCGCCCCCTCTTAACCTCCAACTTGTTGGTGGTTAAGAAAATTGTTTATCCTTTTGCGTCGAACGTTGATGATGAAACTCGCCCCCAAGCGTGAGTAGAGATATTGCGAAGACGCCCCCAACTGTAATTACCTGCAAAAAAAAAATAAAAAAAAAAATGAAAAGTAAAAAAAAATTAAAAAAATAATAATATTGCTCACGTGCTAGGCGAGACTTTTTGCCACGTGGTGGACTTGTGATGCTCGAGAGCCAGTCGAGTCTTGAATAGAATGTAGTGTGCTTGCGGCTGGGGCAAGGCTTTCTGCTCGCAACTTAACACGGCTGTAGCGCTCGCTGCTCGGGCACGCTGGCTATATTGCTTGTGTTGAGTACGAGTCTTTGAACCAATATCGGGCATTGGGCTCGTGGTTCAACGAGACTTTGGACCAACATCGGGCGTTGGGCTCATGGTGAAGACGAGACTTTATGCTTGCCAAGGTGCAAGTCTTTGTACTCGCGTGCAAGGCGAGATTTTATGCTTGCGATAAGAGCAAGACTTATGTGCTCACGTGAAAGGTGAGGCTTTAGGTGCTTGCAATGTGATTCAAGGCTAAATAATGAAGGGTATAAGCAATCCTCATCTCCAACTCGATCGTGTTGCTATCCACGAACCTCGATCATATTGCTATCCACGAACCTCGAACTCGATCATGTTGCTGCTCCAAGTGCACATAAAAGTTTCTCCAACACAGGAATTTTTGTTTCCATGTTGTAGGTAATTCAAAGAGGATTCCAACGAGCCAAAAATTACTCAATTCGGACTTAAAATGAAGAAGTTAATGGAGAAAGATGATTTAAACGAAACGTGCATGTTGTTGCATACGTGGCAGTATTGACCGTGCACAGTTTGCTGACATGGAAGATAAGAATTGACGTGGCATTGATGAGTGGACTAGAATGCTGACGTGGCACTTGCTGACCGACCTAAGTTGTTGACATGGCAAACAAGTTGTGAACAATGCTGACGTGGACGGATGATGTGGCATTTTCGCTGTAGTGGCGAGTTGACTGTGATGCTGATGTGGCGAGTCCAATCAACTGGTTGGACCAAATCGGTCTGGTTCTTGTTGAACTGTTACTGATCTGTTTCGGTCTGAACCGAACTGCGGTGAACCTGAAGCTGGACTGTGGCTGGACAGATCTTATGGTCCAGATTCGATAGATCTGACGGATTAGATCCTCTGGATGAAGAGGCGTACCTGAAGATGGATTTATGTGGATGTATAGGACAGATGACTTTGTAACGCTTTCCGCCACACCTATATCTGTTACAGTATCTCTGATTCGCAACTCTTCTGCAACTGTTTTCGCAACAGTTTATGTAACTGTTTCGCAACACTTTCTTCAAGTTTGCAACAGTTTCGCTGTAAACCCTAATATATATATTTTTTTCTTTTTTGTGCTGCTGATTTTTGCATGGAATTTCGTGCAGATTTCTTCTGCACCTCTCCCAATGATAAAACATGATTCTTTCACTCGAATCCCCTTAGTCGGCGTCAATGTTTGTACCCAAAATAAATTCTAGGCACAAAACACGATTGATTTGATGATGATTATTGAAAATTAGGGTTATGAATCGATAGAAAATAAATAAGAGACAAGGATTTAACGTGGTTCGGTAAGTGCTGCCTACATCCACGGGGGAACAGAGAAATTCTTTATTGATTGTAGTATACAAGAGTTTTCTCCGGGTTAGCTAACCTAAAATTCCATATTTCTTAGGGTTTAGGATACATGTATTTATAGAGTTTATGTAACCCTAGTTTTGATGTAAACTTCATGTGCAAGCAACTTGGGCAACAATCCTTCTGGAAACTTCTAGAATCTTCCGTCATGGGCTGGCTATACGGGCTTGATTACGGGATCACCGTGTATAAAATGCACGGTACAAACATCGCCCCCTCTTAACCTCCAACTTGTTGGTGGTTAAGAAAATTGTTTATCCTTTTGCGTCGAACGTTGATGATGAAACTCGCCCCCAAGCGTGAGTAGAGATATTGCGAAGACGCCCCCAACTGTAATTACCTGCAAAAAAAAAATTAAAATAAAAAATGAAAAGTAAAAAAAAATTAAAAAAATAATAATACTGCTCACGTGCTAGGCGAGACTTTTTGCCACGTGGTGGACTTGTGATGCTCGAGAGCCAGTCGAGTCTTGAATAGAATGTAGTGTGCTTGCGGCTGGGGAAAGGCTTTCTGCTCGCAACTTAACACGGCTGTAGCGCTCGCTGCTCGGGCATGCTGGCTATGTTGCTTGTGTTGAGTACGAGTCTTTGAACCAATATCGGGCATTGGGATCGTGGTTCAACGAGACTTTGGACCAACATCGGGCGTTGGGCTCATGGTGAAGACGAGACTTTATGCTTGCCAAGGTGCAAGTCTTTGTACTCGCGTGCAAGGAGAGATTTTATGCTTGCGATAAGAGCAAGACTTATGTGCTCACGTGAAAGGTGAGGCTTTAGGTGCTTGCGATGTGATGCAAGGCTAAATAATGAAAGGTATAAGCAATCCTCATCTCCAACTCGATCGTGTTGCTATCCACGAACCTCGATCATATTCCTATCCACGAACCTCGAACTCGATCATGTTGCTGCTCCAAGTGCACATAAAAGTTTCTCCAACACAGGAATTTTTGTTTCCATGTTGTAGGTAATTCAAAGAGGATTCCAACGAGCCAAAAATTACTCAATTCGGACTTAAAATGAAGAAGTTAATGGAGAAAGATGATTTGAACGAAACGTGCATGTTGTTGCATACGTGGCAGTATTGACCGTGCACAGTTTGTTGACATGGCAGATAAGAATTGACGTGGCATTGATGAGTGGACTAGAATGCTGACGTGGCACTTGCTGACCGACCTAAGTTGTTGACATGGCAAACAAGTTGTGAACAATGCTGACGTGGACGGATGATGTGGCATTTTCGCTGTAGTGGCGAGTTGACTGTGATGCTGATGTGGCGAGTCCAATCAACTGGTTGGACCAAATCGGTCTGGTTCTTGTTGAACTGTTACTGATCTGTTTCGGTCTGAACCGAACTGCGGTGAACCTGAAGCTGGACTGTGGCTGGACAGATCTTATGGTCCAGATTCGATAGATATGACGGATTAGATCCTCTGGATGAAGAGGCGTACCTGAAGATGGATTTATGTGGCTGTACAGGACAGATGACTTTGTAACGCTTTCTGCCACACCTATATCTGTTACAGTATCTCTGATTCGCAACTCTTCTGCAACTGTTTTCGCAACAGTTTATGTAACTGTTTCGCAACACTTTCTTCAAGTTTGCAACAGTTTCGCTGTAAACCCTAATATATATATTTTTTTCTTTTTTGTGCTGCTGATATTTGCATGGAATTTTGTGCAGATTTCTTCAGCACCTCTCCCAATGATAAAACATGATTCTTTCACTCGAATCCCCTTAGTCGGCGTCAATGTTTGTACCCAAAATAAATTCTAGGCACAAACACGATTGATTTGATGATGATTATTGAAAATTAGGGTTATGAATCGATAGAAAATAAATAAGAGACAAGGATTTAACGTGGTTCGGAAAGTGCTGCCTACATCCACGGGGGAACAGAGAAATTCTTTATTGATTGTAGTATACAAGAGTTTTCTCCGGGTTAGCTAACCTAAAATTCCATATTTCTTACGGTTTAGGATACATGTATTTATAGAGTTTATGTAACCTTAATTTTGATGTAAACTTCATGTGCAAGCAACTTGGGCAACAATCCTTCTGGAAACTTCTAGAATCTTCCGTCATGGGCTGGCTATACGGGCTTGATTACGGGATCACCGTGTATAAAATGCACGGTACAAACATCGCCCCCTCTTAACCTCCAACTTGTTGGTGGTTAAGAAAATTGTTTATCCTTTTGCGTCGAACGTTGATGATGAAACTCGCCCCCAAGCGTGAGTAGAGATATTGCGAAGACGCCCCCAACTGTAATTACCTGCAAAAAAAAAATAAAAAAAAAAATGAAAAGTAAAAAAAAATTAAAAAAATAATAATATTGCTCACGTGCTAGGCGAGACTTTTTGCCACGTGGTGGACTTGTGATGCTCGAGAGCCAGTCGAGTCTTGAATAGAATGTAGTGTGCTTGCGGCTGGGGCAAGGCTTTCTGCTCGCAACTTAACACGTCTGTAGCGCTCGCTGCTCGGGCACGCTGGCTATATTGCTTGTGTTGAGTACGAGTCTTTGAACCAATATCGGGCATTGGGCTCGTGGTTCAACGAGACTTTGGACCAACATCAGGCGTTGGGCTCATGGTGAAGACGAGACTTTATGCTTGCCAAGGTGCAAGTCTTTGTACTCGCGTGCAAGGCGAGATTTTATGCTTGCGATAAGAGCAAGACTTATGTGCTCACGTGAAAGGTGAGGCTTTAGGTGCTTGCGATGTGATGCAAGGCTAAATAATGAAGGGTATAAGCAATCCTCATCTCCAACTCGATCGTGTTGCTATCCACGAACCTCGATCATATTCCTATCCACGAACCTCGAACTCGATCATGTTGCTGCTCCAAGTGCACATAAAAGTTTCTCCAACACAGGAATTTTTGTTTCCATGTTGTAGGTAATTCAAAGAGGATTCCAACGAGCCAAAAATTACTCAATTCGGACTTAAAATGAAGAAGTTAATGGAGAAAGATGATTTAAACGAAACGTGCATGTTGTTGCATACGTGGCAGTATTGACCGTGCACAGTTTGCTGACATGGAAGATAAGAATTGACGTGGCATTGATGAGTGGACTAGAATGCTGACGTGGCACTTGCTGACCGACCTAAGTTGTTGACATGGCAAACAAGTTGTGAACAATGCTGACGTGGACGGATGATGTGGCATTTTCGCTGTAGTGGCGAGTTGACTGTGATGCTGATGTGGCGAGTCCAATCAACTGGTTGGACCAAATCGGTCTGGTTCTTGTTGAACTGTTACTGATCTGTTTCGGTCTGAACCGAACTGCGGTGAACCTGAAGCTGGACTGTGGCTGGACAGATCTTATGGTCCAGATTCGATAGATCTGACGGATTAGATCCTCTGGATGAAGAGGCGTACCTGAAGATGGATTTATGTGGATGTATAGGACAGATGACTTTGTAACGCTTTCCGCCACACCTATATCTGTTACAGTATCTCTGATTCGCAACTCTTCTGCAACTGTTTTCGCAACAGTTTATGTAACTGTTTCGCAACACTTTCTTCAAGTTTGCAACAGTTTCGCTGTAAACCCTAATATATATATTTTTTTCTTTTTTGTGCTGCTGATTTTTGCATGGAATTTCGTGCAGATTTCTTCTGCACCTCTCCCAATGATAAAACATGATTCTTTCACTCGAATCCCCTTAGTCGGCGTCAATGTTTGTACCCAAAATAAATTCTAGGCACAAAACACGATTGATTTGATGATGATTATTGAAAATTAGGGTTATGAATCGATAGAAAATAAATAAGAGACAAGGATTTAACGTGGTTCGGCAAGTGCTGCCTACATCCACGGGGGAACAGAGAAATTCTTTATTGATTGTAGTATACAAGAGTTTTCTCCGGGTTAGCTAACCTAAAATTCCATATTTCTTAGGGTTTAGGATACATGTATTTATAGAGTTTATGTAACCCTAGTTTTGATGTAAACTTCATGTGCAAGCAACTTGGGCAACAATCCTTCTGGAAACTTCTAGAATCTTCCGTCATGGGCTGGCTATACGGGCTTGATTACGGGATCACCGTGTATAAAATGCACGGTACAAACATCGCCCCCTCTTAACCTCCAACTTGTTGGTGGTTAAGAAAATTGTTTATCCTTTTGCGTCGAACGTTGATGATGAAACTCGCCCCCAAGCGTGAGTAGAGATATTGCGAAGACGCCCCCAACTGTAATTACCTGCAAAAAAAAAAATTAAAATAAAAAATGAAAAGTAAAAAAAAATTAAAAAAATAATAATACTGCTCACGTGCTAGGCGAGACTTTTTGCCACGTGGTGGACTTGTGATGCTCGAGAGCCAGTCGAGTCTTGAATAGAATGTAGTGTGCTTGCGGCTGGGGAAAGGCTTTCTGCTCGCAACTTAACACGGCTGTAGCGCTCGCTGCTCGGGCATGCTGGCTATGTTGCTTGTGTTGAGTACGAGTCTTTGAACCAATATCGGGCATTGGGCTCGTGGTTCAACGAGACTTTGGACCAACATCGGGAGTTGGGCTCATGGTGAAGACGAGACTTTATGCTTGCCAAGGTGCAAGTCTTTGTACTCGCGTGCAAGGAGAGATTTTATGCTTGCGATAAGAGCAAGACTTATGTGCTCACGTGAAAGGTGAGGCTTTAGGTGCTTGCGATGTGATGCAAGGCTAAATAATGAAAGGTATAAGCAATCCTCATCTCCAACTCGATCGTGTTGCTATCCACGAACCTCGATCATATTCCTATCCACGAACCTCGAACTCGATCATGTTGCTGCTCCAAGTGCACATAAAAGTTTCTCCAACACAGGAATTTTTGTTTCCATGTTGTAGGTAATTCAAAGAGGATTCCAACGAGCCAAAAATTACTCAATTCGGACTTAAAATGAAGAAGTTAATGGAGAAAGATGATTTGAACGAAACGTGCATGTTGTTGCATACGTGGCAGTATTGACCGTGCACAGTTTGTTGACATGGCAGATAAGAATTGACGTGGCATTGATGAGTGGACTAGAATGCTGACGTGGCACTTGCTGACCGACCTAAGTTGTTGACATGGCAAACAAGTTGTGAACAATGCTGACGTGGACGGATGATGTGGCATTTTCGCTGTAGTGGCGAGTTGACTGTGATGCTGATGTGGCGAGTCCAATCAACTGGTTGGACCAAATCGGTCTGGTTCTTGTTGAACTGTTACTGATCTGTTTCGGTCTGAACCGAACTGCGGTGAACCTGAAGCTGGACTGTGGCTGGACAGATCTTATGGTCCAGATTCGATAGATCTGACGGATTAGATCCTCTGGATGAAGAGGCGTACCTGAAGATGGATTTATGTGGATGTACAGGACAGATGACTTTGTAACGCTTTCCGCCACACCTATATCTGTTACAGTATCTCTGATTCGCAACTCTTCTGCAACTGTTTTCGCAACAGTTTATGTAACTGTTTCGCAACACTTTCTTCAAGTTTGCAACAGTTTCGCTGTAAACCCTAATATATATATTTTTTTCTTTTTTGTGCTGCTGATTTTTGCATGGAATTTCGTGCAGATTTCTTCTGCACCTCTCCCAATGATAAAACATGATTCTTTCACTCGAATCCCCTTAGTCGGCGTCAATGTTTGTACCCAAAATAAATTCTAGGCACAAAACACGATTGATTTGATGATGATTATTGAAAATTAGGGTTATGAATCGATAGAAAATAAATAAGAGACAAGGATTTAACGTGGTTCGGCAAGTGCTGCCTACATCCACGGGGGAACAGAGAAATTCTTTATTGATTGTAGTATACAAGAGTTTTCTCCGGGTTAGCTAACCTAAAATTCCATATTTCTTAGGGTTTAGGATACATGTATTTATAGAGTTTATGTAACCCTAGTTTTGATGTAAACTTCATGTGCAAGCAACTTGGGCAACAATCCTTCTGGAAACTTCTAGAATCTTCCGTCATGGGCTGGCTATACGGGCTTGATTACGGGATCACCGTGTATAAAATGCACGGTACAAACATCGCCCCCTCTTAACCTCCAACTTGTTGGTGGTTAAGAAAATTGTTTATCCTTTTGCGTCGAACGTTGATGATGAAACTCGCCCCCAAGCGTGAGTAGAGATATTGCGAAGACGCCCCCAACTGTAATTACCTGCAAAAAAAAAATTAAAATAAAAAATGAAAAGTAAAAAAAAATTAAAAAAATAATAATACTGCTCACGTGCTAGGCGAGACTTTTTGCCACGTGGTGGACTTGTGATGCTCGAGAGCCAGTCGAGTCTTGAATAGAATGTAGTGTGCTTGCGGCTGGGGAAAGGCTTTCTGCTCGCAACTTAACACGGCTGTAGCGCTCGCTGCTCGGGCATGCTGGCTATGTTGCTTGTGTTGAGTACGAGTCTTTGAACCAATATCGGGCATTGGGATCGTGGTTCAACGAGACTTTGGACCAACATCGGGCGTTGGGCTCATGGTGAAGACGAGACTTTATGCTTGCCAAGGTGCAAGTCTTTGTACTCGCGTGCAAGGAGAGATTTTATGCTTGCGATAAGAGCAAGACTTATGTGCTCACGTGAAAGGTGAGGCTTTAGGTGCTTGCGATGTGATGCAAGGCTAAATAATGAAAGGTATAAGCAATCCTCATCTCCAACTCGATCGTGTTGCTATCCACGAACCTCGATCATATTCCTATCCACGAACCTCGAACTCGATCATGTTGCTGCTCCAAGTGCACATAAAAGTTTCTCCAACACAGGAATTTTTGTTTCCATGTTGTAGGTAATTCAAAGAGGATTCCAACGAGCCAAAAATTACTCAATTCGGACTTAAAATGAAGAAGTTAATGGAGAAAGATGATTTGAACGAAACGTGCATGTTGTTGCATACGTGGCAGTATTGACCGTGCACAGTTTGCTGACATGGAAGATAAGAATTGACGTGGCATTGATGAGTGGACTAGAATACTGACGTGGCACTTGCTGACCGACCTAAGTTGTTGACATGGCAAACAAGTTGTGAACAATGCTGACGTGGACGGATGATGTGGCATTTTCGCTGTAGTGGCGAGTTGACTGTGATGCTGATGTGGCGAGTCCAATCAACTGGTTGGACCAAATCGGTCTGGTTCTTGTTGAACTGTTACTGATCTGTTTCGGTCTGAACCGAACTGCGGTGAACCTGAAGCTGGACTGTGGCTGGACAGATCTTATGGTCCAGATTCGATAGATCTGACGGATTAGATCCTCTGGATGAAGAGGCGTACCTGAAGATGGATTTATGTGGATGTACAGGACAGATGACTTTGTAACGCTTTCCGCCACACCTATATCTGTTACAGTATCTCTGATTCGCAACTCTTCTGCAACTGTTTTCGCAACAGTTTATGTAACTGTTTCGCAACACTTTCTTCAAGTTTGCAACAGTTTCGCTGTAAACCCTAATATATATATTTTTTTCTTTTTTGTGCTGCTGATTTTTGCATGGAATTTCGTGCAGATTTCTTCTGCACCTCTCCCAATGATAAAACATGATTCTTTCACTCGAATCCCCTTAGTCGGCGTCAATGTTTGTACCCAAAATAAATTCTAGGCACAAAACACGATTGATTTGATGATGATTATTGAAAATTAGGGTTATGAATCGATAGAAAATAAATAAGAGACAAGGATTTAACGTGGTTCGGCAAGTGCTGCCTACATCCACGGGGGAACAGAGAAATTCTTTATTGATTGTAGTATACAAGAGTTTTCTCCGGGTTAGCTAACCTAAAATTCCATATTTCTTAGGGTTTAGGATACATGTATTTATAGAGTTTATGTAACCCTAGTTTTGATGTAAACTTCATGTGCAAGCAACTTGGGCAACAATCCTTCTGGAAACTTCTAGAATCTTCCGTCATGGGCTGGCTATACGGGCTTGATTACGGGATCACCGTGTATAAAATGCACGGTACAAACATCGCCCCCTCTTAACCTCCAACTTGTTGGTGGTTAAGAAAATTGTTTATCCTTTTGCGTCGAACGTTGATGATGAAACTCGCCCCCAAGCGTGAGTAGAGATATTGCGAAGACGCCCCCAACTGTAATTACCTGCAAAAAAAAAAATTAAAATAAAAAATGAAAAGTAAAAAAAAATTAAAAAAATAATAATACTGCTCACGTGCTAGGCGAGACTTTTTGCCACGTGGTGGACTTGTGATGCTCGAGAGCCAGTCGAGTCTTGAATAGAATGTAGTGTGCTTGCGGCTGGGGAAAGGCTTTCTGCTCGCAACTTAACACGGCTGTAGCGCTCGCTGCTCGGGCATGCTGGCTATGTTGCTTGTGTTGAGTACGAGTCTTTGAACCAATATCGGGCATTGGGCTCGTGGTTCAACGAGACTTTGGACCAACATCGGGAGTTGGGCTCATGGTGAAGACGAGACTTTATGCTTGCCAAGGTGCAAGTCTTTGTACTCGCGTGCAAGGAGAGATTTTATGCTTGCGATAAGAGCAAGACTTATGTGCTCACGTGAAAGGTGAGGCTTTAGGTGCTTGCGATGTGATGCAAGGCTAAATAATGAAAGGTATAAGCAATCCTCATCTCCAACTCGATCGTGTTGCTATCCACGAACCTCGATCATATTCCTATCCACGAACCTCGAACTCGATCATGTTGCTGCTCCAAGTGCACATAAAAGTTTCTCCAACACAGGAATTTTTGTTTCCATGTTGTAGGTAATTCAAAGAGGATTCCAACGAGCCAAAAATTACTCAATTCGGACTTAAAATGAAGAAGTTAATGGAGAAAGATGATTTGAACGAAACGTGCATGTTGTTGCATACGTGGCAGTATTGACCGTGCACAGTTTGTTGACATGGCAGATAAGAATTGACGTGGCATTGATGAGTGGACTAGAATGCTGACGTGGCACTTGCTGACCGACCTAAGTTGTTGACATGGCAAACAAGTTGTGAACAATGCTGACGTGGACGGATGATGTGGCATTTTCGCTGTAGTGGCGAGTTGACTGTGATGCTGATGTGGCGAGTCCAATCAACTGGTTGGACCAAATCGGTCTGGTTCTTGTTGAACTGTTACTGATCTGTTTCGGTCTGAACCGAACTGCGGTGAACCTGAAGCTGGACAGATCTTATGGTCCAGATTCGATAGATCTGACGGATTAGATCCTCTGGATAAAGAGGCGTACCTGAAGATGGATTTATGTGGTTGTACAGGACAGATGACTTTGTAACGCTTTCCGCCACACCTATATCTGTTACAGTATCTCTGATTCGCAACTCTTCTGCAACTGTTTTCGCAACAGTTTATGTAACTGTTTCGCAACACTTTCTTCAAGTTTGCAACAGTTTCGCTGTAAACCCTAATATATATATTTTTTTCTTTTTTGTGCTGCTGATTTTTGCATGGAATTTCGTGCAGATTTCTTCTGCACCTCTCCCAATGATAAAACATGATTCTTTCACTCGAATCCCCTTAGTCGGCGTCAATGTTTGTACCCAAAATAAATTCTAGGCACAAAACACGATTGATTTGATGATGATTATTGAAAATTAGGGTTATGAATCGATAGAAAATAAATAAGAGACAAGGATTTAACGTGGTTCGGCAAGTGCTGCCTACATCCACGGGGGAACAGAGAAATTCTTTATTGATTGTAGTATACAAGAGTTTTCTCCGGGTTAGCTAACCTAAAATTCCATATTTCTTAGGGTTTAGGATACATGTATTTATAGAGTTTATGTAACCCTAGTTTTGATGTAAACTTCATGTGCAAGCAACTTGGGCAACAATCCTTCTGGAAACTTCTAGAATCTTCCGTCATGGGCTGGCTATACGGGCTTGATTACGGGATCACCGTGTATAAAATGCACGGTACAAACATCGCCCCCTCTTAACCTCCAACTTGTTGGTGGTTAAGAAAATTGTTTATCCTTTTGCGTCGAACGTTGATGATGAAACTCGCCCCCAAGCGTGAGTAGAGATATTGCGAAGACGCCCCCAACTGTAATTACCTGCAAAAAAAAAAATTAAAATAAAAAATGAAAAGTAAAAAAAAATTAAAAAAATAATAATACTGCTCACGTGCTAGGCGAGACTTTTTGCCACGTGGTGGACTTGTGATGCTCGAGAGCCAGTCGAGTCTTGAATAGAATGTAGTGTGCTTGCGGCTGGGGAAAGGCTTTCTGCTCGCAACTTAACACGGCTGTAGCGCTCGCTGCTCGGGCATGCTGGCTATGTTGCTTGTGTTGAGTACGAGTCTTTGAACCAATATCGGGCATTGGGCTCGTGGTTCAACGAGACTTTGGACCAACATCGGGAGTTGGGCTCATGGTGAAGACGAGACTTTATGCTTGCCAAGGTGCAAGTCTTTGTACTCGCGTGCAAGGAGAGATTTTATGCTTGCGATAAGAGCAAGACTTATGTGCTCACGTGAAAGGTGAGGCTTTAGGTGCTTGCGATGTGATGCAAGGCTAAATAATGAAAGGTATAAGCAATCCTCATCTCCAACTCGATCGTGTTGCTATCCACGAACCTCGATCATATTCCTATCCACGAACCTCGAACTCGATCATGTTGCTGCTCCAAGTGCACATAAAAGTTTCTCCAACACAGGAATTTTTGTTTCCATGTTGTAGGTAATTCAAAGAGGATTCCAACGAGCCAAAAATTACTCAATTCGGACTTAAAATGAAGAAGTTAATGGAGAAAGATGATTTGAACGAAACGTGCATGTTGTTGCATACGTGGCAGTATTGACCGTGCACAGTTTGTTGACATGGCAGATAAGAATTGACGTGGCATTGATGAGTGGACTAGAATGCTGACGTGGCACTTGCTGACCGACCTAAGTTGTTGACATGGCAAACAAGTTGTGAACAATGCTGACGTGGACGGATGATGTGGCATTTTCGCTGTAGTGGCGAGTTGACTGTGATGCTGATGTGGCGAGTCCAATCAACTGGTTGGACCAAATCGGTCTGGTTCTTGTTGAACTGTTACTGATCTGTTTCGGTCTGAACCGAACTGCGGTGAACCTGAAGCTGGACTGTGGCTGGACAGATCTTATGGTCCAGATTCGATAGATCTGACGGATTAGATCCTCTGGATAAAGAGGCGTACCTGAAGATGGATTTATGTGTCTGTACAGGACAGATGACTTTGTAACGCTTTCCGCCACACCTATATCTGTTACAGTATCTCTGATTCGCAACTCTTCTGCAACTGTTTTCGCAACAGTTTATGTAACTGTTTCGCAACACTTTCTTCAAGTTTGCAACAGTTTCGCTGTAAACCCTAATATATATATTTTTTTCTTTTTTGTGCTGCTGATTTTTGCATGGAATTTCGTGCAGATTTCTTCTGCACCTCTCCCAATGATAAAACATGATTCTTTTACTCGAATCCCCTTAGTCGGCGTCAATGTTTGTACCCAAAATAAATTCTAGGCACAAAACACGATTGATTTGATGATGATTATTGAAAATTAGGGTTATGAATCGATAGAAAATAAATAAGAGACAAGGATTTAACGTGGTTCGGCAAGTGCTGCCTACATCCACGGGGGAACAGAGAAATTCTTTATTGATTGTAGTATACAAGAGTTTTCTCCGGGTTAGCTAACCTAAAATTCCATATTTCTTAGGGTTTAGGATACATGTATTTATAGAGTTTATGTAACCCTAGTTTTGATGTAAACTTCATGTGCAAGAAACTTGGGCAACAATCCTTCTGGACACTTCTAGAATCCTCCGTCATGGGCTGGCTATACGGGCTTGATTACGGGATCACCGTGTATAAAATGCACGGTACAAACATCGCCCCCTCTTAACCTCCAACTTGTTGGTGGTTAAGAAAATTGTTTATCCTTTTGCATCGAACGTTGATGATGAAACTCGCCCCCAAGCGTGAGTAGAGATATTGCGAAGACGCCCCCAACTGTAATTACCTGCAAAAAAAAAATTAAAATAAAAAATGAAAAGTAAAAAAAAATTAAAAAAATAATAATACTGCTCACGTGCTAGGCAAGACTTTTTGCCACGTGGTGGACTTGTGATGCTCGAGAGCCATTCGAGTCTTGAATAGAATGTAGTGTGCTTGCGGCTGGGGAAAGGCTTTCTGCTCGCAACTTAACACGGCTGTAGCGCTCGCTGCTCGGGCATGCTGGCTATATTGCTTGTGTTGAGTACGAGTCTTTGAACCAATATCGGGCATTGGGCTCGTGGTTCAACGAGACTTTGGACCAACATCGGGCGTTGGGCTCATGGTGAAGACGAGACTTTATGCTTGCCAAGGTGCAAGTCTTTGTACTCGCGTGCAAGGCGAGATTTTATGCTTGCGATAAGAGCAAGACTTATGTGCTCACGTGAAAGGTGAGGTTTTAGGTGCTTGCGATGTGATGCAAGGCTAAATAATGAAAGGTATAAGCAATCCTCATCTCCAACTCGATCGTGTTGCTATCCACGAACCTCGATCATATTCCTATCCACGAACCTCGAACTCGATCATGTTGCTGCTCCAAGTGCACATAAAAGTTTCTCCAACACAGGAATTTTTGTTTCCATGTTGTAGGTAATTCAAAGAGGATTCCAACGAGCCAAAAATTACTCAATTCGGACTTAAAATGAAGAAGTTAATGGTGAAAGATGATTTGAACGAAACGTGCATGTTGTTGCATACGTGGCAGTATTGACCGTGCACAGTTTTTTGACATGGCAGATAAGAATTGACGTGGCATTGATGAGTGGACTAGAATGATGACGTGGCACTTGCTGACCGACCTAAGTTGTTGACATGGCAAACAAGTTGTGAACAATGCTGACATGGACGGATGATGTGTCATTTTCGCTGTAGTGGCGAGTTTACTGTGATGCTGATGTGGCGAGTCCAATCAACTGGTTGGACCAAATCGGTCTGGTTCTTGTTGAACTGTTACTGATCTGTTTCGGTCTGAACCGAACTGCGGTGAACCTGAAGCTGGACTGTGGCTGGACAGATCTTATGGTCCAGATTCGATAGATCTGACGGATTAGATCCTCTGGATGAAGAGGCGTACCTGAAGATGGATTTATGTGGCTGTACAGGACAGATGACTTTGTAACGCTTTCTGCCACACCTATATCTGTTACAGTATCTCTGATTCACAAATCTTCTGCAACTGTTTTCGCAACAGTTTATGTAACTGTTTCGCAACGCTTTCTTCAAGTTTGCAACAGTTTCGCTGTAAACCCTAATATATATATTTTTTTCTTTTTTGTGCTGCTGATTTTTGCATGGAATTTCATGCAGATTTCTTCTGCACCTCTCCCAATGATAAAACATGATTCTTTCACTCGAATCCCCTTAGTCGGCGTCAATGTTTGTACCCAAAATAAATTCTAGGCACAAAACACGATTGATTTGATGATGATTATTGAAAATTAGGGTTATTAATCGATAGAAAATAAATAAGAGACAAGGATTTAACGTGGTTCGGCAAGTGCTGCCTACATCCACGGGGGAACAGAGAAATTCTTTATTGATTGTAGTATACAAGAGTTTTCTCCGGGTTAGCTAACCTAAAATTCCATATTTCTTAGGGTTTAGGATACATGTATTTATAGAGTTTATGTAACCCTAATTTTGATGTAAATTTCATGTGCAAGAAACTTGGGCAACAATCCTTCTGGAAACTTCTAGAATCTTCCGTCATGGGCTGGCTATACGGGCTTGATTACGGGATCACCGTGTATAAAATGCACGGTACAAACATCGCCCCCTCTTAACCTCCAACTTGTTGGTGGTTAAGAAAATTGTTTATCCTTTTGCATCGAACGTTGATGATGAAACTCGCCCCCAAGCGTGAGTAGAGATATTGCGAAGACGCCCCCAACTGTAATTACCTGCAAAAAAAAATTAAAATAAAAAAAAAAGTAAAAAAAAATTAAAAAAATAATAATACTGCTCACGTGCTAGGCGATACTTTTTGCCACGTGGTGGACTTGTGATGCTCGAGAGCCAGTCGAGTCTTGAATAGAATGTAGTGTGCTTGCGGCTGGGGAAAGCCTTTCTGCTCGCAACTTAACACGGCTGTAGCGCTCGCTGCTCGGGCATGCTGGCTATATTGCTTGTGTTGAGTACGAGTCTTTGAACCAATATCGGGCATTGGGCTCGTGGTTCAACGAGACTTTGGACCAACATCGGGCGTTGGGCTCATGGTGAAGACGAGACTTTATGCTTGCCAAGGTGCAAGTCTTTGTACTCGCGTGCAAGGCGAGATTTTATGCTTGCGATAAGAGCAAGACTTATGTGCTCACGTGAAAGGTGAGGCTTTAGGTGCTTGCGATGTGATGCAAGGCTAAATAATGAAAGGTATAAGCAATCCTCATCTCCAACTCGATCGTGTTGCTATCCACGAACCTCGATCATATTCCTATCCACGAACCTCGAACTCGATCATGTTGCTGCTCCAAGTGCACATAAAAGTTTCTCCAACACAGGAATTTTTGTTTCCATGTTGTAGGTAATTCAAAGAGGATTCCAACGAGCCAAAAATTACTCAATTCGGACTTAAAATGAAGATGTTAATGGAGAAAGATGATTTGAACGAAACGTGCATGTTGTTGCATACGTGGCAGTATTGACCGTGCACAGTTTTTTGACATGGCAGATAAGAATTGACGTGGCATTGATGAGTGGACTAGAATGATGACGTGGCACTTGCTGACCGACCTAAGTTGTTGACATGGCAAACAAGTTGTGAACAATGCTGACGTGGACGGATGATGTGTCATTTTCGCTGTAGTGGCGAGTTTACTGTGATGCTGATGTGGCGAGTCCAATCAACTGGTTGGACCAAATCGGTCTGGTTCTTGTTGAACTGTTACTGATCTGTTTCGGTCTGAACCGAACTGCGGTGAACCTGAAGCTGGACTGTGGCTGGACAGATCTTATGGTCCAGATTCGATAGATATGACGGATTAGATCCTCTGGATGAAGAGGCGTACCTGAAGATGGATTTATGTGGCTGTACAGGACAGATGACTTTGTAACGCTTTCTGCCACACCTATATCTGTTACAGTATCTCTGATTCGCAAATCTTCTGCAACTGTTTTTGCAACAGTTTATGTAACTGTTTCGCAACGCTTTCTTCAAGTTTGCAACAGTTTCGCTGTAAACCCTAATATATATATATTTTTCTTTTTTGTGCTGCTGATTTTTGCATGGAATTTCGTGCAGATTTCTTCTGCACCTCTCCCAATGATAAAACATGATTCTTTCACTCGAATCCCCTTAGTCGGTGTCAATGTTTGTACCCAAAATAAATTCTAGGCACAAAACACGATTGATTTGATGATGATTATTGAAAATTAGGGTTATTAATCGATAGAAAATAAATAAGAGACAAGGATTTAACGTGGTTCGGCAAGTGCTGCCTACATCCACGGGGGAACAGAGAAATTCTTTATTGATTGTAGTATACAAGAGTTTTCTCCGGGTTAGCTAACCTAAAATTCCATATTTCTTAGGGTTTAGGATACATGTATTTATAGAGTTTATGTAACCCTAATTTTGATGTAAACTTCATGTGCAAGAAACTTGGGCAACAATCCTTCTGGAAACTTCTAGAATCTTCCGTCATGGGCTGGCTATACGGGCTTGATTACGGGATCACCGTGTATAAAATGCACGGTACAAACATCGCCCCCTCTTAACCTCCAACTTGTTGGTGGTTAAGAAAATTGTTTATCCTTTTGCATCGAACGTTGATGATGAAACTCGCCCCCAAGCGTGAGTAGAGATATTGCGAAGACGCCCCCAACTGTAATTACCTGCAAAAAAAAAATTAAAATAAAAAATGAAAAGTAAAAAAAAATTAAAAAAATAATAATACTGCTCACGTGCTAGGCGAGACTTTTTGCCACGTGGTGGACTTGTGATGCTCGAGAGCCAGTCGAGTCTTGAATAGAATGTAGTGTGCTTGCGGCTGGGGAAAGGCTTTCTGCTCGCAACTTAACACGGCTGTAGCGCACGCTTCTCGGGCATGCTGGCTATATTGCTTGTGTTGAGTACGAGTCTTTGAACCAATATCGGGCATTGGGCTCGTGGTTCAACGAGACTTTGGACCAACATCGGGCGTTGGGCTCATGGTGAAGACGAGACTTTATGCTTGCCAAGGTGCAAGTCTTTGTACTCGCGTGCAAGGCGAGATTTTATGCTTGCGATAAGAGCAAGACTTATGTGCTCACGTGAAAGGTGAGGCTTTAGGTGCTTGCGATGTGATGCAAGGCTAAATAATGAAAGGTATAAGCAATCCTCATCTCCAACTCGATCGTGTTGCTATCCACGAACCTCGATCATATTCCTATCCACGAACCTCGAACTCGATCATGTTGCTGCTCCAAGTGCACATAAAAGTTTCTCCAACACAGGAATTTTTGTTTCCATGTTGTAGGTAATTCAAAGAGGATTCCAACGAGCCAAAAATTACTCAATTCGGACTTAAAATGAAGATGTTAATGGAGAAAGATGATTTGAACGAAACGTGCATGTTGTTGCATACGTGGCAGTATTGACCGTGCACAGTTTTTTGACATGGCAGATAAGAATTGACGTGGCATTGATGAGTGGACTAGAATGATGACGTGGCACTTGCTGACCGACCTAAGTTGTTGACATGGCAAACAAGTTGTGAACAATGCTGACGTGGACGGATGATGTGTCATTTTCGCTGTAGTGGCGAGTTTACTGTGATGCTGATGTGGCGAGTCCAATCAACTGGTTGGACCAAATCGGTCTGGTTCTTGTTGAACTGTTACTGATCTGTTTCGGTCTGAACCGAACTGCGGTGAACCTGAAGCTGGACTGTGGCTGGACAGATCTTATGGTCCAGATTCGATAGATCTGACGGATTAGATCCTCTGGATGAAGAGGCGTACCTGAAGATGGATTTATGTGGCTGTACAGGACAGATGACTTTGTAACGCTTTCTGCCACACCTATATCTGTTACAGTATCTCTGATTCGCAAATCTTCTGCAACTGTTTTTGCAACAGTTTATGTAACTGTTTCGCAACGCTTTCTTCAAGTTTGCAACAGTTTCGCTGTAAACCCTAATATATATATTCTTTTCTTTTTTGTGCTGCTGATTTTTGCATGGAATTTCGTGCAGATTTCTTCTGCACCTCTCCCAATGATAAAACATGATTCTTTCACTCGAATCCCCTTAGTCGGCGTCAATGTTTGTACCCAAAATAAATTCTAGGCACAAAACACGATTGATTTGATGATGATTATTGAAAATTAGGGTTATTAATCGATAGAAAATAAATAAGAGACAAGGATTTAACGTGGTTCGGCAAGTGCTGCCTACATCCACGGGGGAACAGAGAAATTCTTTATTGATTGTAGTATACAAGAGTTTTCTCCGGGTTAGCTAACCTAAAATTCCATATTTCTTAGGGTTTAGGATACATGTATTTATAGAGTTTATGTAACCCTAATTTTGATGTAAACTTCATGTGCAAGAAACTTGGGCAACAATCCTTCTGGAAACTTCTAGAATCTTCCGTCATGGGCTGGCTATACGGGCTTGATTACGGGATCACCGTGTATAAAATGCACGGTACAAACATCGCCCCCTCTTAACCTCCAACTTGTTGGTGGTTAAGAAAATTGTTTATCCTTTTGCATCGAACGTTGATGATGAAACTCGCTCCCAAGCGTGAGTAGAGATATTGCGAAGACGCCCCCAACTGTAATTACCTGCAAAAAAAAAAATTAAAATGAAAAATGAAAAGTAAAAAAAAATTAAAAAAATAATAATACTGCTCACGTGCTAGGCGAGACTTTTTGCCACGTGGTGGACTTGTGATGCTCGAGAGCCAGTCGAGTCTTGAATAGAATGTAGTGTGCTTGCGGCTGGGGAAAGGCTTTCTGCTCGCAACTTAACACGGCTGTAGCGCTCGCTGCTCGGGCATGCTGGCTATATTGCTTGTGTTGAGTACGAGTCTTTGAACCAATATCGGGCATTGGGCTCGTGGTTCAACGAGACTTTGGACCAACATCGGGCGTTGGGCTCATGGTGAAGACGAGACTTTATGCTTGCCAAGGTGCAAGTCTTTGTACTCGCGTGCAAGGCGAGATTTTATGCTTGCGATAAGAGCAAGACTTATGTGCTCACGTGAAAGTTGAGGCTTTAGGTGCTTGCGATGTGATGCAAGGCTAAATAATGAAAGGTATAAGCAATCCTCATCTCCAACTCGATCGTGTTGCTATTCACGAACCTCGATCATATTCCTATCCACGAACCTCGAACTCGATCATGTTGCTGCTCCAAGTGCCCATAAAAGTTTCTCCAACACAGGAATTTTTGTTTCCATGTTGTAGGTAATTCAAAGAGGATTCCAACGAGCCAAAAATTACTCAATTCGGACTTAAAATGAAGAAGTTAATGGAGAAAGATGATTTGAACGAAACGTGCATGTTGTTGCATACGTGGCAGTATTGACCGTGCACAGTTTGTTGACATGGCAGATAAGAATTGACGTGGTATTGATGAGTGGACTAGAATGATGACGTGGCACTTGCTGACCGACCTAAGTTGTTGACATGGCAAACAAGTTGTGAACAATGCTGACGTGGACGGATGATGTGTCATTTTCGCTGTAGTGGCGAGTTTACTGTGATGCTGATGTGGCGAGTCCAATCAACTGGTTGGACCAAATCGGTCTGGTTCTTGTTGAACTGTTACTGATCTGTTTCGGTCTGAACCGAACTGCGGTGAACCTGAAGCTGGACTGTGGCTGGACAGATCTTATGGTCCAGATTCGATAGATCTGACGGATTAGATCCTCTGGATGAAGAGGCGTACCTGAAGATGGATTTATGTGGCTGTACAAGACAGATGACTTTGTAACGCTTTCTGCCACACCTATATCTGTTACAGTATCTCTGATTCGCAAATCTTCTGCAACTGTTTTTGCAACAGTTTATGTAACTGTTTCGCAACGCTTTCTTCAAGTTTGCAACAGTTTCGCTGTAAACCCTAATATATATATTTTTTTCTTTTTTGTGCTGCTGATTTTTGCATGGAATTTCGTGCAGATTTCTTCTGCACCTCTCCCAATGATAAAACATGATTCTTTCACTCGAATCCCCTTAGTCGGCGTCAATGTTTGTACCCAAAATAAATTCTAGGCACAAAACACGATTGATTTGATGATGATTATTGAAAATTAGGGTTATTAATCGATAGAAAATAAATAAGAGACAAGGATTTAACGTTGTTCGGCAAGTGCTTCCTACATCCACGGGGGAACAGATAAATTCTTTATTGATTGTAGTATACAAGAGTTTTCTCCGGGTTAGCTAACCTAAAATTCCATATTTCTTAGGGTTTAGGATACATGTATTTATAGAGTTAATGTAACCCTAATTTTGATGTAAACTTCATGTGCAAGCAACTTGGGCAACAATCCTTCTGGAAACTTCTAGAATCTTCCGTCATGGGCTGGCTATACGGGCTTGATTACGGGATCACCGTGTATAAAATGCACAGTACAAACATCGCCCCCTCTTAACCTCCAACTTGTTGGTGGTTAAGAAAATTGTTTATCCTTTTGCGTCGAACGTTGATGATGAAACTCGCCCCCAAGCGTGAGTAGAGATATTGCGAAGACGCCCCCAACTGTAATTACCTGGAAAAAAAAAAAAAAAACGAAAAGTAAAAAAAAATTAAAAAAATAATAATACTGCTCACGTGCTAGGCGAGACTTTTTGCCACGTGGTGGACTTGTGATGCTCGAGAGCCAGTCGAGTCTTGAATAGAATGTAGTGTGCTTGCGGCTGGGGAAAGGCTTTCTGCTCGCACGGCTGTAGCGCTCGCTGCTCGGGCACGCTGGCTATATTGCTTGTGTTGAGTACGAGTCTTTGAACCAATATCGGGCATTGGGCTCGTGGTTCAACGAGACTTTGGACCAACATCGGGCGTTGGGCTCATGGTGGAGACGAGACTTTATGCTTGCCAAGGTGCAAGTCTTTGTACTCGCGTGCAAGGAGAGATTTTATGCTTGCGATAAGAGCAAGACTTATGTGCTCACGTGAAAGGTGAGGCTTTAGGTGCTTGCGATGTGATTCAAGGCTAAATAATGAAGGGTATAAGCAATCCTCATCTCCAACTCGATCGTGTCGCTATCCACGAACCTCGATCATATTGCTATCCACGAACCTCGAACTCGATCATGTTGCTGCTCCAAGTGCACATAAAAGTTTCTCCAACACAGGAATTTTTGTTTCCATGTTGTAGGTAATTCAAAGAGGATTCCAACGAGCCAAAAATTACTCAATTCGGACTTAAAATGAAGAAGTTAATGGAGAAAGATGATTTGAACGAAACGTGCATGTTGTTGCATACGTGGCAGTATTGACCGTGCACAGTTTGCTGACATGGCAGATAAGAATTGACGTGGCATTGATGAGTGGACTAGAATGCTGATGTGGCACTTGCTGACCGACCTAAGTTGTTGACATGGCAAACAAGTTGTGAACAATGCTGACGTGGACGGATGATGTGGCATTTTCGCTGTAGTGGCGAGTTGACTGTGATGCTAATGTGGCGAGTCCAATCAACTGGTTGGACCAAATCGGTCTGGTTCTTGTTGAACTGTTACTGATCTGTTTCGGTCTGAACCGAACTGCGGTGAACCTGAAGCTGGACTGTGGCTGGACAGATCTTATGGTCCAGATTCGATAGATCTGACGGATTAGATCCTCTGGATGAAGAGGCGTACCTGAAGATGGATTTATGTGGCTGCACAGGACAGATGACTTTGTAACTCTTTCTGCCACACCTATATTTGTTACAGTATCTCTGATTCGCAACATTTTTCGCAACAGTTTATGTAACTGTTTCGCAACACTTTCTTCAAGTTTGCAACAGTTTCGCTGTAAACCCTAATATATATATTTTTTTCTTTTTTGTGCTGCTGATTTTTGCATGGAATTTCGTGCAGATTTCTTCTGCACCTCTCCCAATGATAAAACATGATTCTTTCACTCGAATCCCCTTAGTCGGTGTCAATGTTTGTACCCAAAATAAATTCTAGGCACAAAACACGATTGATTTGATGATGATTATTGAAAATTAGGGTTATGAATCGATAGAAAATAAATAAGAGACAAGGATTTAACGTGGTTCGGCAAGTGCTGCCTACATCCACGGGGGAACAGAGAAATTCTTTATTGATTGTAGTATACAAGAGTTTTCTCCGGGTTAGCTAACCTAAAATTCCATATTTCTTAGGGTTTAGGATACATGTATTTATAGAGTTTATGTAACCCTAATTTTGATGTAAACTTCATGTGCAAGCAACTTGGGCAACAATCCTTCTGGAAACTTCTAGAATCTTCCGTCATGGGCTGGCTATACGGGCTTGATTACGGGATCACCGTGTATAAAATGCACGGTACAAACATCGCCCCCTCTTAACCTCCAACTTGTTGGTGGTTAAGAAAATTGTTTATCCTTTTGCGTCGAATGTTGATGATGAAACTCGCCCCCAAGCGTGAGTAGAGATATTGCGAAGACGCCCCCAACTGTAATTACCTGCAAAAAAAAAATAAAAATAAAAAATGAAAAGTAAAAAAAAATTAAAAAAATAATAATATTGATCACGTGCTAGGCGAGACTTTTTGCCACGTGGTGGACTTGTGATGCTCGAGAGCCAGTCGAGTCTTGAATGAATGTAGTGTGCTTGCGGCTGGGGCAAGGCTTTCTGCTCGTAACTTAACACGGCTGTAGCGCTCGCTGCTCGGGCACGCTGGCTATATTGCTTGTGTTGAGTACGAGTCTTTGAACCAATATCGGGCATTGGGCTCGTGGTTCAACGAGACTTTGGACCAACATCGGGCGTTGGGCTCATGGTGGAGACGAGACTTTATGCTTGCCAAGGTGCAAGTCTTTGTACTCGCGTGCAAGGCGAGATTTTATGCTTGCGATAAGAGCAAGACTTATGTGCTCACGTGCAAGGTGAGGCTTTAGGTGCTTGCGATGTGATGCAAGGCTAAATAATGAAGGGTATAAGCAATCCTCATCTCCAACTCGATCGTGTCGCTATCCACGAACCTCGATCATATTGCTATCCACGAACCTCGAACTCGATCATGTTGCTGCTCCAAGTGCACATAAAAGTTTCTCCAACACATGAATTTTTGTTTCCATGTTGTAGGTAATTCAAAGAGGATTCCAACGAGCCAAAAATTACTCAATTCGGACTTAAAATGAAGAAGTTAATGGAGAAAGATGATTTGAAAGAAACGTGCATGTTGTTGCATACGTGGCAGTATTGACCGTGCACAGTTTGCTGACATGGCAGATAAGAATTGACGTGGCATTGATAAGTGGACTAGAATGCTGACGTGGCACTTGCTGACCGACCTAAGTTGTTGACATGGCAAACAAGTTGTGAACAATGCTGACGTGGACGGATGATGTGGCATTTTCGCTGTAGTGGCGAGTTGACTGTGATGCTGATGTGGCGAGTCCAATCAACTGGTTGGACCAAATCGGTCTGGTTCTTGTTGAACTGTTACTGATCTGGTTCGGTCTGAACCGAACTGCGGTGAACCTGAAGCTGGACTGTGGCTACACAGATCTTATGGTCCAGATTCGATACATCTGACGGATTAGATCCTCTGGATGAAGAGGTGTACCTGAAGATGGATTTATGTGGCTGTACAGGACAGATGACTTTGTAACGCTTTCTTCCACACCTATATCTGTTACAGTATCTCTGATTCGCAAATCTTCTGCAACTGTTTTCGCAACAGTTTATGTAACTGTTTCGCAACGCTTTCTTCAAGTTTGCAACAGTTTCGCTGTAAACCCTAATATATATATTTTTTTTCTTTTTTGTGCTGCTGATTTTTGCATGGAATTTCGTGCAGATTTCTTCTGCACCTCTCCCAATGATAAAACATGATTCTTTCACTCGAATCCCCTTAGTCGGCGTCAATGTTTGTACCCAAAATAAATTCTAGGCACAAAACACGATTGATTTGATGATGATTATTGAAAATTAGGGTTATGAATCGATAGAAAATAAATAAGAGACAAGGATTTAACGTGGTTCGGCAAGTGCTGCCTACATCCACGGGGGAACAGAGAAATTCTTTATTGATTGTAGTATACAAGAGTTTTCTCCGGGTTAGCTAACCTAAAATTCCATATTTCTTAGGGTTTAGGATACATGTATTTATAGAGTTTATGTAACCCTAATTTTGATGTAAACTTCATGTGCAAGCAACTTGGGCGACAATCCTTCTGGAAACTTCTAGAATCTTCCGTCATGGGCTGGCTATACGGGATTGATTACGGGATCACCGTGTATAAAATGCACTGTATAAACATCGCCCCCTCTTAACCTCCAACTTGTTGGTGGTTAAGAAAATTGTTTATCCTTTTGCGTCGAACGTTGATGATGAAACTCGCCCCCAAGCGTGAGTAGAGATATTGCGAAGACGCCCCCAACTGTAATTACCTGCAAAAAAAAAATAAAAAAAAAATGAAAAGTAAAAAAAAATTAAAAAAATAATAATATTGCTCACGTGCTAGGCGAGACTTTTTGCCACGTGGTGGACTTGTGATGCTCGAGAGCCAGTCGAGTCTTGAATAGAATGTAGTGTGCTTGCGGCTGGGGCAAGGCTTTCTGCTCGCAACTTAACACGGCTGTAGCGCTCGCTGCTCGGGCACGCTGGCTATATTGCTTGTGTTGAGTACGAGTCTTTGAACCAATATCGGGCATTGGGCTCGTGGTTCAACGAGACTTTGGACCAACATCGGGCGTTGGTCTCATGGTGGAGACGAGACTTTATGCTTGCCAAGGTGCAAGTCTTTGTACTCGCGTGCAAGGCGAGATTTTATGCTTGCGATAAGAGCAAGACTTATGTGCTTACGTGAAAGGTGAGGCTGTAGGTGCTTGCGATGTGATGCAAGGATAAATAATGAAGGGTATAAGCAATCCTCATCTCCAACTCGATCGTGTCGCTATCCACGAACCTCGATCATATTGCTATCCACGAACCTCGAACTCGATCATGTTGCTGCTCCAAGTGCACATAAAAGTTTCTCCAACACAGGAATTTTTGTTTCCATGTTATAGGTAATTCAAAGAGGATTCCAACGAGCCAAAAATCACTCAATTCGTACTTAAAATGAAGAAGTTAATGGAGAAAGATTATTTGAACGAAACGTGCATGTTAATGCATACGTGGAAGTATTGACCGTGCACAGTTTGCTGACATGGCAGATAAGAATTGACGTGGCATTAATGAGTGGACTAGAATGCTGACGTGGCACTTGCTGACCAACCTAAGTTGTTGACATGGCAAACAAGTTGTGAACAATGCTGACGTGGACGGATGATGTGGCATTTTCGCTGTAGTGGCGAGTTGACTGTGATGCTGATGTGGCGAGTCCAATCAACTGGTTGGACCAAATCGGTCTGGTTCTTGTTGAACTGTTACTGATCTGGTTCGGTCTGAACCGAACTGCGGTGAACCTGAAGCTGGACTGTGGCTGGACAGATCTTATGGTCCAGATTCGATAGATCTGACGGATTAGATCCTCTGGATGAAGAGGCGTACCTGAAGATGGATTTATGTGGCTGTACAGGACAGATGACTTTGTAACGCTTTCTACCACACCTATATCTGTTACAGTATCTCTGATTCGCAACTCTTCTGCAACTGTTTTCGTAACAGTTTATGTAACTGTTTCGCAACGCTTTCTTCAAGTTTGCAACAGTTTCGCTGTAAACCCTAATATATATTTTTTTATTTTTTGTGCTGCTGATTTTTGCATGGAATTTCGTGCAGATTTCTTCTGCACCTCTCCCAATGATAAAACATGATTCTTTCACTCGAATCCCCTTAGTCGGCGTCAATGTTTGTACCCAAAATAAATTCTAGGCACAAAACACGATTGATTTGATGATGATTATTGAAAATTAGGGTTATGAATCGATAGAAAATAAATAAGAGACAAGGATTTAACGTGGTTCGGCAAGTGCTGCCTACATCCACGGGGGAACAGAGAAATTCTTTATTGATTGTAGTATACAAGAGTTTTCTCCGGGTTAGCTAACCTAAAATTCCATATTTCTTAGGGTTTAGGATACATGTATTTATAGAGTTTATGTAACCCTAGTTTTGATGTAAACTTCATGTGCAAGAAACTTGGGCAACAATCCTTCTGGACACTTCTAGAATCCTCCGTCATGGGCTGGCTATACGGGCTTGATTACGGGATCACCGTGTATAAAATGCACGGTACAAACATCGCCCCCTCTTAACCTCCAACTTGTTGGTGGTTAAGAAAATTGTTTATCCTTTTGCATCGAACGTTGATGATGAAACTCGCCCCCAAGCGTGAGTAGAGATATTGCGAAGACGCCCCCAACTGTAATTACCTGCAAAAAAAAAATTAAAATAAAAAATGAAAAGTAAAAAAAAATTAAAAAAATAATAATACTGCTCACGTGCTAGGCAAGACTTTTTGCCACGTGGTGGACTTGTGATGCTCGAGAGCCATTCGAGTCTTGAATAGAATGTAGTGTGCTTGCGGCTGGGGAAAGGCTTTCTGCTCGCAACTTAACACGGCTGTAGCGCTCGCTGCTCGGGCATGCTGGCTATATTGCTTGTGTTGAGTACGAGTCTTTGAACCAATATCGGGCATTGGGCTCGTGGTTCAACGAGACTTTGGACCAACATCGGGCGTTGGGCTCATGGTGAAGACGAGACTTTATGCTTGCCAAGGTGCAAGTCTTTGTACTCGCGTGCAAGGCGAGATTTTATGCTTGCGATAAGAGCAAGACTTATGTGCTCACGTGAAAGGTGAGGCTTTAGGTGCTTGCGATGTGATGCAAGGCTAAATAATGAAGGGTATAAGCAATCCTCATCTCCAACTCGATCGTGTTGCTATCCACGAACCTCGATCATATTGCTATCCACGAACCTCGAACTCGATCATGTTGCTGCTCCAAGTGCACATAAAAGTTTCTCCAACACAGGAAGTTTTGTTTCCATGTTGTAGGTAATTCAAAGAGGATTCCAACGAGCCAAAAATTACTCAATTCGGACTTAAAATGAAGAAGTTAATGGAGAAAGATGATTTGAACGAAACGTGCATGTTGTTGCATACGTGGCAGTATTGACCGTGCACAGTTTGCTGACATGGCAGATAAGAATTGACGTGGCATTGATGAGTGGACTAGAATGCTGACGTGGCACTTGCTGACCGACCTAAGTTGTTGACATGGCAAACAAGTTGTGAACAATGCTGACGTGGACGGATGATGTGGCATTTTCGCTGTAGTGGCGAGTTGACTGTGATGCTGATGTGGCGAGTCCAATCAACTGGTTGGACCAAATCGGTCTGGTTCTTGTTGAACTGTTACTGATCTGGTTCGGTCTGAACCGAACTGCGGTGAACCTGAAGCTGGACTGTGGCTACACAGATCTTATGGTCCAGATTCGATACATCTGACGGATTAGATCCTCTGGATGAAGAGGTGTACCTGAAGATGGATTTATGTGGCTGTACAGGACAGATGACTTTGTAACGCTTTCTTCCACACCTATATCTGTTACAGTATCTCTGATTCGCAAATCTTCTGCAACTGTTTTCGCAACAGTTTATGTAACTGTTTCGCAACGCTTTCTTCAAGTTTGCAACAGTTTCGCTGTAAACCCTAATATATATATTTTTTTTCTTTTTTGTGCTGCTGATTTTTGCATGGAATTTCGTGCAGATTTCTTCTGCACCTCTCCCAATGATAAAACATGATTCTTTCACTCGAATCCCCTTAGTCGGCGTCAATGTTTGTACCCAAAATAAATTCTAGGCACAAAACACGATTGATTTGATGATGATTATTGAAAATTAGGGTTATGAATCGATAGAAAATAAATAAGAGACAAGGATTTAACGTGGTTCGGCAAGTGCTGCCTACATCCACGGGGGAACAGAGAAATTCTTTATTGATTGTAGTATACAAGAGTTTTCTCCGGGTTAGCTAACCTAAAATTCCATATTTCTTAGGGTTTAGGATACATGTATTTATAGAGTTTATGTAACCCTAATTTTGATGTAAACTTCATGTGCAAGCAACTTGGGCAACAATCCTTCTGGAAACTTCTAGAATCTTCCGTCATGGGCTGGCTATACGGGCTTGATTACGGGATCACCGTGTATAAAATGCACGGTACAAACATCGCCCCCTCTTAACCTCCAACTTGTTGGTGGTTAAGAAAATTATTTATCCTTTTGCGTCGAACGTTGATGATGAAACTCGCCCCCAAGCGTGAGTAGAGATATTGCGAAGACGCCCCCAACTGTAATTACCTGCAAAAAAAAAAAAAAGGAAAAGTAAAAAAAAATTAAAAAAATAATAATATTGCTCACGTGCTAGGCGAGACTTTTTGCCACGTGGTGGACTTGTGATGCTCGAGAGCCAGTCGAGTCTTGAATAGAATGTAGTGTGCTTGCGGCTGGGGCAAGGCTTTCTGCTCGCAACTTAACACGGCTGTAGCGCTCGCTGCTCGGGCACGCTGGCTATATTGCTTGTGTTGAGTACGAGTCTTTGAACCAATATCGGGCATTGGGCTCGTGGTTCAACGAGACTTTGGACCAACATCGGGCGTTGGGCTCATGGTGGAGACGAGACTTTATGCTTGCCAAGGTGCAAGTCTTTGTACTCGCGTGCAAGGCGAGATTTTATGCTTGCGATAAGAGCAAGACTTATGTGCTCACGTGCAAGGTGCGGATTTAGGTGCTTGCGATGTGATGCAAGGCTAAATAATGAAGGGTATAAGCAATCCTCATCTCCAACTCGATCGTGTCGCTATCCACGAACCTCGATCATATTGCTATCCACGAACCTCGAACTCGATCATGTTGCTGCTCCAAGTGCACATAAAAGTTTCTCCAACACAGGAATTTTTGTTTCCATGTTGTAGGTAATTCAAAGAGGATTCCAACGAGCCAAAAATAACTCAATTCGGACTTAAAATGAAGAAGTTAATGGAGAAAGATGATTTGAAAGAAACGTGCATGTTGTTGCATACGTGGCAGTATTGACCGTGCACAGTTTGCTGACATGGCAGATAAGAATTGACGTGGCATTGATGAGTGGACTAGAATGCTGACGTGGCACTTGCTGACCGACCTAAGTTGTTGACATGGCAAACAAGTTGTGAACAATGCTGACGTGGACGGATGATGTGGCATTTTCGCTGTAGTGGCGAGTTGACTGTGATGCTGATGTGGCGAGTCCAATCAACTGGTTGGACCAAATCGGTCTGGTTCTTGTTGAACTGTTACTGATCTGTTTCGGTCTGAACCGAACTGCGGTGAACCTGAAGCTGGACTGTGGCTGGACAGATCTTATGGTCCAGATTCGATAGATATGACGGATTAGATCCTCTGGATGAAGAGGCGTACCTGAAGATGGATTTATGTGGCTGTACAGGACAGATGACTTTGTAACGCTTTCTGCCACACCTATATCTGTTACAGTATCTCTGATTCGCAACTCTTCTGCAACTGTTTTCGCAACAGTTTATGTAACTGTTTCGCAATACTTTCTTCAAGTTTGCAACAGTTTCGCTGTAAACCCTAATATATATATTTTTATCTTTTTTGTGCTGCTGATTTTTGCATGGAATTTCGTGCAGATTTCTTCTGCACCTCTCCCAATGATAAAACATGATTCTTTCACTCGAATCCCCTTAGTCGGCGTCAATGTTTGTACCCAAAATAATTTCTAGGCACAAAACACGATTGATTTGATGATGATTATTGAAAATTAGGGTTATGAATCGATAGAAAATAAATAAGAGACAAGGATTTAACGTGGTTCGGCAAGTGCTGCCTACATCCACGGGGGAACAGAGAAATTCTTTATTGATTGTAGTATACAAGAGTTTTCTCCGGGTTAGCTAACCTAAAATTCCATATTTCTTAGGGTTTAGGATACATGTATTTATAGAGTTTATGTAACCCTAATTTTGATGTAAACTTCATGTGCAAGCAACTTGGGCGACAATCCTTCTGGAAACTTCTAGAATCTTCCGTCATGGGCTGGCTATACGGGCTTGATTACGGGATCACCGTGTATAAAATGCACGGTACAAACATCGCCCCCTCTTAACCTCCAACTTGTTGGTGGTTAAGAAAATTGTTTATCCTTTTGCGTCGAACGTTGATGATGAAACTCGCCCCCAAGCGTGAGTAGAGATATTGCGAAGACGCCCCCAACTGTAATTACCTGCAAAAAAAAAAAAAAAAAAATGAAAAGTAAAAAAAAATTAAAAAAATAATAATATTGCTCACGTGCTAGGCGAGACTTTTTGCCACGTGGTGGACTTGTGATGCTCGAGAGCCAGTCGAGTCTTGAATAGAATGTAGTGTGCTTGCGGCTGGGGCAAGGCTTTCTGCTCGCAACTTAACACGGCTGTAGCGCTCGCTGCTCGGGCACGCTGGCTATATTGCTTGTGTTGAGTACGAGTCTTTGAACCAATATCGTGCATTGGGCTCGTGGTTCAACGAGACTTTGGACCAACATCGGGCGTTGGGCTCATGGTGGAGACGAGACTTTATGCTTGCCAAGGTGCAAGTCTTTGTACTCGCGTGCAAGGCGAGATTTTATGCTTGCGATAAGAGCAAGACTTATGTGCTCACGTGCAAGGTGAGGCTTTAGGTGCTTGCGATGTGATGCAAGGCTAAATAATGAAGGGTATAAGCAATCCTCATCTCCAACTCGATCGTGTCGCTATCCACGAACCTCGATCATATTGCTATCCACGAACCTCGAACTCGATCATGTTGCTGCTCCAAGTGCACATAAAAGTTTCTCCAACACAGGAATTTTTGTTTCCATGTTATAGGTAATTCAAAGAGGATTCCAACGAGCCAAAAATCACTCAATTCGTACTTAAAATGAAGAAGTTAATGGAGAAAGATGATTTGAACGAAACGTGCATGTTAATGCATACGTGGAAGTATTGACCGTGCACAGTTTGCTGACATGGCAGATAAGAATTGACGTGGCATTGATGAGTGGACTAGAATGCTGACGTGGCACTTGCTGACCAACCTAAGTTGTTGACATGGCAAACAAGTTGTGAACAATGCTGACGTGGACGGATGATGTGGCATTTTCGCTGTAGTGGCGAGTTGACTGTGATGCTGATGTGGCGAGTCCAATCAACTGGTTGGACCAAATCGGTCTGGTTCTTGTTGAACTGTTACTGATCTGTTTCGGTCTGAACCGAACTGCGGTGAACCTGAAGCTGGACTGTGGCTGGACAGATCTTATGGTCCAGATTCGATAGATCTGACGGATTAGATCCTCTGGATGAAGAGGCGTACCTGAAGATGGATTTATGTGGCTGTACAGGACAGATGACTTTGTAACGCTTTCTGCCACACCTATATCTGTTACAGTATCTCTGATTCGCAACTCTTCTGCAACTGTTTTCGCAACAGTTTATGTAACTGTTTCGCAATACTTTCTTCAAGTTTGCAACAGTTTCGCTGTAAACCCTAATATATATATTTTTATCTTTTTTGTGCTGCTGATTTTTGCATGGAATTTCGTGCAGATTTCTTCTGCACCTCTCCCAATGATAAAACATGATTCTTTCACTCGAATCCCCTTAGTCGGCGTCAATGTTTGTACCCAAAATAAATTCTAGGCACAAAACACGATTGATTTGATGATGATTATTGAAAATTAGGGTTATGAATCGATAGAAAATAAATAAGAGACAAGGATTTAACGTGGTTCGGCAAGTGTTGCCTACATCCACGGGGGAACAGATAAATTCTTTATTGATTGTAGTATACAAGAGTTTTCTCCGGGTTAGCTAACCTAAAATTCCATATTTCTTAGGGTTTAGGATACATGTATTTATAGAGTTTATGTAACCCTAATTTTGATGTAAACTTCATGTGCAAGCAACTTGGGCAACAATCCTTCTGGAAACTTCTAGATTCCGTCATGGGCTGGCTATACGGGCTTGATTACGGGATCACCGTGTATAAAATGCACGGTACAAACATCTCCCCCTCTTAACCTCCAACTTGTTGGTGGTTAAGAAAATTGTTTATCCTTTTGCGTCGAACGTTGATGATGAAACTCGCCCCCAAGCGTGAGTAGAGATATTGCGAAGACGCCCCCAACTGTAATTACCTGCAAAAAAAAAATAAAAAAAAAATGAAAAGTAAAAAAAAATTAAAAAAATAATAATATTGCTCACGTGCTAGGCGAGACTTTTTGCCACGTGGTGGACTTGTGATGCTCGAGAGCCAGTCGAGTCTTGAATAGAATGTAGTGTGCTTGCGGCTGGGGCAAGGCTTTCTGCTCGCAACTTAACACGGCTGTAGCGCTCGCTGCTCGGGCACGCTGGCTATATTGCTTGTGTTGAGTACGAGTCTTTGAACCAATATCGGGCATTGGGCTCGTGGTTCAACGAGACTTTGGACCAACATCGGGCGTTGGGCTCATGGTGGAGACGAGACTTTATGCTTGCCAAGGTGCAAGTCTTTGTACTCGCGTGCAAGGCGAGATTTTATGCTTGCGATAAGAGCAAGACTTATGTTCTCACGTGCAAGGTGAGGCTTGAGGTGCTTGCGATGTGATGCAAGGCTAAATAATGAAGGGTATAAGCAATCCTCATCTCCAACTCGATCGTGTCGCTATCCACGAACCTCGATCATATTGCTATCCACGAACCTCGAACTCGATCATGTTGCTGCTCCAAGTGCACGTAAAAGTTTCTCCAACACAGGAATTTTTGTTTCCATGTTGTAGGTAATTCAAAGAGGATTCCAACGAGCCAAAAATTACTCAATTCGGACTTAAAATGAAGAAGTTAATGGAGAAAGATGATTTGAAAGAAACGTGCATGTTGTTGCATACGTGGCAGTATTGACCGTGCACAGTTTGCTGACATGGCAGATAAGAATTGACGTGGCATTGATGAGTGGACTAGAATGCTGACGTGGCACTTGCTGATCGACCTAAGTTGTTGACATGGCAAACAAGTTGTGAACAATGCTGACGTGGACGGATGATGTGGCATTTTCGCTGAAGTGGCGAGTTGACTGTGATGCTGATGTGGCGAGTCCAATCAACTGGTTGGACCAAATCGGTCTGGTTCTTGTTGAACTGTTACTGATCTGTTTCGGTCTGAACCGAACTGCGGTGAACCTGAAGCTGGACTGTGGCTGGACAGATCTTATGGTCCAGATTCGATAGATATGACGGATTAGATCCTCTGGATGAAGAGGCGTACCTGAAGATGGATTTATGTGGCTGTACAGGACAGATGACTTTGTAACGCTTTCTGCCACACCTATATCTGTTACAGTATCTCTGATTCGCAACATTTTTCGCAACAGTTTATGTAACTGTTTCGCAACACTTTCTTCAAGTTTGCAACAGTTTCGCTGTAAACCCTAATATATATATTTTTATCTTTTTTGTGCTGCTGATTTTTGCATGGAATTTCGTGCAGATTTCTTCTGCACCTCTCCCAATGATAAAACATGATTCTTTCACTCGAATCCCCTTAGTCGGCGTCAATGTTTGTACCCAAAATAAATTCTAGGCACAAAACACGATTGATTTGATGATGATTATTGAAAATTAGGGTTATGAATCGATAGAAAATAAATAAGAGACAAGGATTTAACGTGGTTCGGCAAGTGCTGCCTACATCCACGGGGGAACAGAGAAATTCTTTATTGATTGTAGTATACAAGAGTTTTCTCCGGGTTAGCTAACCTAAAATTCCATATTTCTTAGGGTTTAGGATACATGTATTTATAGAGTTTATGTAACCCTAATTTTGATGTAAACTTCATGTGCAAGCAACTTGGGCGACAATCCTTCTGGAAACTTCTAGAATCTTCCGTCATGGGCTGGCTATACGGGCTTGATTACGGGATCACCGTGTATAAAATGCACGGTACAAACATCGCCCCCTCTTAACCTCCAACTTGTTGGTGGTTAAGAAAATTGTTTATCCTTTTGCGTCGAACGTTGATGATGAAACTCGCACCCAAGCGTGAGTAGAGATATTGCGAAGACGCCCCCAACTGTAATTACCTGCAAAAAAAAATTAAAAATAAAAAATGAAAAGTAAAAAAAAATTAAAAAAATAATAATATTGCTCACGTGCTAGGCGAGACTTTTTGCCACGTGGTGGACTTGTGATGCTCGAGAGCCAGTCGAGTCTTGAATAGAATGTAGTGTGCTTGCGGCTGGGGCAAGGCTTTCTGCTCGCAACTTAACACGGCTGTAGCGCTCGCTGCTCGGGCACGCTGGCTATATTGCTTGTGTTGAGTACGAGTCTTTGAACCAATATCGGGCATTGGGCTCGTGGTTCAACGAGACTTTGGACCAACATCGGGTGTTGGGCTCATGGTGGAGACGAGACTTTATGCTTGCCAAGGTGCAAGTCTTTGTACTCGCGTGCAAGGCGAGATTTTATGCTTGCGATAAGAGCAAGACTTATGTTCTCACGTGCAAGGTGAGGCTTGAGGTGCTTGCGATGTGATGCAAGGCTAAATAATGAAGGGTATAAGCAATCCTCATCTCCAACTCGATCGTGTCGCTATCCACGAACCTCGATCATATTGCTATCCACGAACCTCGAACTCGATCATGTTGCTGCTCCAAGTGCACGTAAAAGTTTCTCGAACACAGGAATCTTTGTTTCCATGTTGTAGGTAATTCAAAGAGGATTCCAACGAGCCAAAAATAACTCAATTCGGACTTAAAATGAAGAAGTTAATGGAGAAAGATGATTTGAAAGAAATGTGCATGTTGTTGCATACGTGGCAGTATTGACCGTGCACAGTTTGCTGACATGGCAGATAAGAATTGACGTGGCATTGATGAGTGGACTAGAATGCTGACGTGGCACTTGCTGACCGACCTAAGTTGTTGACATGGCAAACAAGTTGTGAACAATGCTGACGTGGACGGATGATGTGGCATTTTCGCTGTAGTGGCGAGTTGACTGTGATGCTGATGTGGCGAGTCCAATCAACTGGTTGGACCAAATCGGTCTGGTTCTTGTTGAACTGTTACTGATCTGTTTCGGTCTGAACCGAACTGCGGTGAACCTGAAGCTGGACTGTGGCTGGACAGATCTTATGGTCCAGATTCGATAGATATGACGGATTAGATCCTCTGGATGAAGAGGCGTACCTGAAGATGGATTTATGTGGCTGTACAGGACAGATGACTTTGTAACGCTTTCTGCCACACCTATATCTGTTACAGTATCTCTGATTCGCAACATTTTTCGCAACAGTTTATGTAACTGTTTCGCAACACTTTCTTCAAGTTTGCAACAGTTTCGATGTAAACCCTAATATATATATTTTTTTCTTTTTTGTGCTGCTGATATTTGCATGGAATTTCGTGCAGATTTCTTCTGCACCTCTCCCAATGATAAAACATGATTCTTTCACTCGAATCCCCTTAGTCGGCGTCAATGTTTGTACCCAAAATAAATTCTAGGCACAAAACACGATTGATTTGATGATGATTATTGAAAATTAGGGTTATTAATCGATAGAAAATAAATAAGAGACAAGGATTTAACGTGGTTCGGCAAGTGCTGCCTACATCCACGGGGGAACAGAGAAATTCTTTATTGATTGTAGTATACAAGAGTTTTCTCCGGGTTAGCTAACCTAAAATTCCATATTTCTTAGGGTTTAGGATACATGTATTTATAGAGTTTATGTAACCCTAATTTTGATGTAAACTTCATGTGCAAGCAACTTGGGCGACAATCCTTCTGGAAACTTCTAGAATCTTCCGTCATGGGCTGGCTATACGGGATTGATTACGGGATCACCGTGTATAAAATGCACTGTATAAACATCGCCCCCTCTTAACCTCCAACTTGTTGGTGGTTAAGAAAATTGTTTATCCTTTTGCGTCGAACGTTGATGATGAAACTCGCCCCCAAGCGTGAGTAGAGATATTGCGAAGACGCCCCCAACTGTAATTAGCTGCAAAAAAAAAATAAAAATAAAAAATGAAAAGTAAAAAAAAATTAAAAAAATAATAATATTGCTCACATGCTAGGCGAGACTTTTTGCCACGTGGTGGACTTGTGATGCTCGAGAGCCAGTCGAGTCTTGAATAGAATGTAGTGTGCTTGCGGCTGGGGCAAGGCTTTCTGCTCGCAACTTAACACGGCTGTAGAGCTCGCTGCTCGGGCACGCTGGCTATATTGCTTGTGTTGAGTACGAGTCTTTGAACCAATATCGTGCATTGGGCTCGTGGTTCAACGAGACTTTGGACCAACATCGGGCGTTGGGCTCATGGTGGAGACGAGACTTTATGCTTGCCAAGGTGCAAGTCTTTGTACTCGCGTGCAAGGCGAGATTTTATGCTTGCGATAAGAGCAAGACTTATGTTCTCACGTGCAAGGTGAGGCTTGAGGTGCTTGCGATGTGATGCAAGGCTAAATAATGAAGGGTATAAGCAATCCTCATCTCCAACTCGATCGTGTCGCTATCCACGAACCTCGATCATATTGCTATCCACGAACCTCGAACTCGATCATGTTGCTGCTCCAAGTGCACGTAAAAGTTTCTCCAACACAGGAATTTTTGTTTCCATGTTGTAGGTAATTCAAAGAGGATTCCAACGAGCCAAAAATTACTCAATTCGGACTTAAAATGAAGAAGTTAATGGAGAAAGATGATTTGAAAGAAACGTGCATGTTGTTGCATACGTGGCAGTATTGACCGTGCACAGTTTGCTGACATGGCAGATAAGAATTGACGTGGCATTGATGAGTGGACTAGAATGCTGACGTGGCACTTGCTGACCGACCTAAGTTGTTGACATGGCAAACAAGTTGTGAACAATGCTGACGTGGACGGATGATGTGGCATTTTCGCTGTAGTGGCGAGTTGACTGTGATGCTGATGTGGCGAGTCCAATCAACTGGTTGGACCAAATCGGTCTGGTTCTTGTTGAACTGTTAATGATCTGTTTCGGTCTGAATCGAACTGCGGTGAACCTGAAGCTGGACTGTGGCTGGACAGATCTTATGGTCCAGATTCGATAGATCTGACGGATTAGATCCTCTGGATGAAGAGGCGTACCTGAAGATGGATTTATGTGGATGTACAGGACAGATGACTTTGTAACGCTTTCTGCCACACCTATATCTGTTACAGTATCTCTGATTCGCAACTCTTCTGCAACTGTTTTCGCAACAGTTTATGTAACTGTTTCGCAACACTTTCTTCAAGTTTGCAACAGTTTCGCTGTAAACCCTAATATATATATTTTTTTCTTTTTTGTGCTGTTGATATTTGCATGGAATTTCGTGCAGATTTCTTCTGCACCTCTCCCAATGATAAAACATGATTCTTTCACTCGAATCCCCTTAGTCGGCGTCAATGTTTGTACCCAAAATAAATTCTAGGCACAAAACACGATTGATTTGATGATGATTATTGAAAATTAGGGTTATGAATCGATAGAAAATAAATAAGAGACAAGGATTTAACGTGGTTCGGCAAGTGCTGCCTACATCCACGGGGGAACAGAGAAATTCTTTATTTATTGTAGTATACAAGAGTTTTCTCCGGGTTAGCTAACCTAAAATTCCATATTTCTTAGGGTTTAGGATACATGTATTTATAGAGTTTATGTAACCCTAATTTTGATGTAAACTTCATGTGCAAGCAACTTGGGCGACAATCCTTCTGGAAACTTCTAGAATCTTCCGTCATGGGCTGGCTATACGGGCTTGATTACGGGATCACCGTGTATAAAATGCACGGTACAAACATCACCCCCTCTTAACCTCCAACTTGTTGGTGGTTGAGAAAATTGTTTATCCTTTTGCGTCGAACGTTGATGATGAAACTCGCCCCCAAGCGTGAGTAGAGATATTGCGAAGACGCCCCCAACTGTAATTACCTGCAAAAAAAAAAAAAAATAAAAAATGAAAAGTAAAAAAAAATTAAAAAAATAATAATATTGCTCACGTGCTAGGCGAGACTTTTTGCCACGTGGTGGACTTGTGATGCTCGAGAGCCAGTCGAGTCTTGAATAGAATGTAGTATGCTTGCGGCTGGGGCAAGGCTTTCTGCTCGCAACTTAACACGGCTGTAGCGCTCGCTGCTCGGGCACGCTGGCTATATTGCTTGTGTTGAGTACGAGTCTTTGAACCAATATCGGGCATTGGGCTCGTGGTTCAACGAGACTTTGGACCAACATCGGGCGTTGGGCTCATGGTGGAGACGAGACTTTATGCTTGCCAAGGTGCAAGTCTTTTTACTCGCGTGCAAGGCGAGATTTTATGCTTGCGATAAGAGCAAGACTTATGTTCTCACGTGCAAGGTGAGGCTTGAGGTGCTTGCGATGTGATGCAAGGCTAAATAATGAAGGGTATAAGCAATCCTCATCTCCAACTCGATCGTGTCGCTATCCACGAACCTCGATCATATTGCTATCCACGAACCTCGAACTCGATCATGTTGCTGCTCCAAGTGCACATAAAAGTTTCTCCAACACATGAATTTTTGTTTCCATGTTGTAGGTAATTCAAAGAGGATTCCAACGAGCCAAAAATAACTCAATTCGGACTTAAAATGAAGAAGTTAATGGAGAAAGATGATTTGAAAGAAACGTGCATGTTGTTGCATACGTGGCAGTATTGACCGTGCACAGTTTGCTGACATGGCAGATAAGAATTGACATGGCATTGATGAGTGGACTAGAATGCTGACGTGGCACTTGCTGACCGACCTAAGTTGTTGACATGGCAAACAAGTTGTGAACAATGCTGACGTGGACGGATGATGTGGCATTTTCGCTGTAGTGGCGAGTTGACTGTGATGCTGATGTGGCGAGTCCAATCAACTGGTTGGACCAAATCGGTCTGGTTCTTGTTGAACTGTTACTGATCTGTTTCGGTCTGAACCGAACTGCGGTGAACCTGAAGCTGGACTGTGGCTGGACAGATCTTATGGTCCAGATTCGATAGATCTGACGGATTAGATCCTCTGGATGAAGAGGCGTACCTGAAGATGGATTTATGTGGCTGTACAGGACAGATGACTTTGTAACGCTTTCTGCCACACCTATATCTGTTACAGTATCTCTGATTCGCAACTCTTCTGCAACTGTTTTCGCAACAGTTTATGTAACTGTTTCGCAATACTTTCTTCAAGTTTGCAACAGTTTCGCTGTAAACCCTAATATATATATTTTTATCTTTTTTGTGCTGCTGATTTTTGCATGGAATTTCGTGCAGATTTCTTCTGCACCTCTCCCAATGATAAAACATGATTCTTTCACGCGAATCCCCTTAGTCGGCGTCAATGTTTGTACCCAAAATAAATTCTAGGCACAAAACACGATTGATTTGATGATGATTATTGAAAATTAGGGTTATGAATCGATAGAAAATAAATAAGAGACAAGGATTTAACGTGGTTCGGCAAGTGCTGCCTACATCCACGGGGGAACAGAGAAATTCTTTATTTATTGTAGTATACAAGAGTTTTCTCCGGGTTAGCTAACCTAAAATTCCATATTTCTTAGGGTTTAGGATACATGTATTTATAGAGTTTATGTAACCCTAATTTTGATGTAAACTTCATGTGCAAGCAACTTGGGCGACAATCCTTCTGGAAACTTCTAGAATCTTCCGTCATGGGCTGGCTATACGGGCTTGATTACGGGATCACCGTGTATAAAATGCACGGTACAAACATCGCCCCCTCTTAACCTCCAACTTGTTGGTGGTTAAGAAAATTGTTTATCCTTTTGCGTCGAACGTTGATGATGAAACTCGCCCCCAAGCGTGAGTAGAGATATTGCGAAGACGCCCCCAACTGTAATTACCTGCAAAAAAAAAATAAAAATAAAAAATGAAAAGTAAAAAAAAATTAAAAAAATAATAATATTGCTCACGTGCTAGGCGAGACTTTTTTCCACGTGGTGGACTTGTGATGCTCGAGAGCCAGTCGAGTCTTGAATAGAATGTAGTGTGCTTGCGGCTGGGGCAAGGCTTTCTGCTCGCAACTTAACACGGCTGTAGCGCTCGCTGCTCGGGCACGCTGGCTATATTGCTTGTGTTGAGTACGAGTCTTTGAACCAATATCGGGCATTGGGCTCGTGGTTCAACGAGACTTTGGACCAACATCGGGCGTTGGGCTCATGGTGGAGACGAGACTTTATGCTTGCCAAGGTGCAAGTCTTTGTACTCGCGTGCAAGGCGAGATTTTATGCTTGCGATAAGAGCAAGACTTATGTTCTCACGTGCAAGGTGAGGCTTGAGGTGCTTGCGATGTGATGCAAGGCTAAATAATGAAGGGTATAAGCAATCCTCATCTCCAACTCGATCGTGTCGCTATCCACGAACCTCGATCATATTGCTATCCACGAACCTCGAACTCGATCATGTTGCTGCTCCAAGTGCACGTAAAAGTTTCTCCAACACAGGAATTTTTGTTTCCATGTTGTAGGTAATTCAAAGAGGATTCCAACGAGCCAAAAATTACTCAATTCGGACTTAAAATGAAGAAGTTAATGGAGAAAGATGATTTGAAAGAAACGTGCATGTTGTTGCATACGTGGCAGTATTGACCGTGCACAGTTTGCTGACATGGCAGATAAGAATTGACGTGGCATTGATGAGTGGACTAGAATGCTGACGTGGCACTTGCTGACCGACCTAAGTTGTTGACATGGCAAACAAGTTGTGAACAATGCTGACGTGGACGGATGATGTGGCATTTTCGCTGAAGTGGCGAGTTGACTGTGATGCTGATGTGGCGAGTCCAATCAACTGGTTGGACCAAATCGGTCTGGTTCTTGTTGAACTGTTACTGATCTGTTTCGGTCTGAACCGAACTGCGGTGAACCTGAAGCTGGACTGTGGCTGGACAGATCTTATGGTCCAGATTCGATAGATATGACGGATTAGATCCTCTGGATGAAGAGGCGTACCTGAAGATGGATTTATGTGGCTGTACAGGACAGATGACTTTGTAACGCTTTCTGCCACACCTATATCTGTTACAGTATCTCTGATTCGCAACATTTTTCGCAACAGTTTATGTAACTGTTTCGCAACACTTTCTTCAAGTTTGCAACAGTTTCGATGTAAACCCTAATATATATATTTTTTTCTTTTTTGTGCTGCTGATATTTGCATGGAATTTCGTGCAGATTTCTTCTGCACCTCTCCCAATGATAAAACATGATTCTTTCACTCGAATCCCCTTAGTCGGCGTCAATGTTTGTACCCAAAATAAATTCTAGGCACAAAACACGATTGATTTGATGATGATTATTGAAAATTAGGGTTATTAATCGATAGAAAATAAATAAGAGACAAGGATTTAACGTGGTTCGGCAAGTGCTGCCTACATCCACGGGGGAACAGAGAAATTCTTTATTGATTGTAGTATACAAGAGTTTTCTCCGGGTTAGCTAACCTAAAATACCATATTTCTTAGGGTTTAGGATACATGTATTTATAGAGTTTATGTAACCCTAATTTTGATGTAAACTTCATGTGCAAGCAACTTGGGCAACAATCCTTCTGGAAACTTCTAGAATCTTCCGTCATGGGCTGGCTATACGGGCTTGATTACGGGATCACCGTGTATAAAATGCACGGTACAAACATCGCCCCCTCTTAACCTCCAACTTGTTGGTGGTTAAGAAAATTGTTTATCCTTTTGCGTCGAACGTTGATGATGAAACTCGCCCCCAAGCGTGAGTAGAGATATTGCGAAGACGCCCCCAACTGTAATTACCTGCAAAAAAAAAATTAAAAAAAAAATGAAAAGTAAAAAAAAATTAAAAAAATAATAGTATTGCTCACGTGCTAGGCGAGACTTTTTGCCACGTGGTGGACTTGTGATGCTCGAGAGCCAGTCGAGTCTTGAATAGAATGTAGTGTTCTTGCGACTGGGGCAAGGCTTTCTGCTCGCAACTTAACACGGCTGTAGCGCTCGCTGCTCGGGCACGCTGGCTATATTGCTTGTGTTGAGTTCGAGTCTTTGAACCAATATCGGGCATTGGGCTCGTGGTTCAACGAGACTTTGGACCAACATCGGGCGTTGGGCTCATGGTGGAGACGAGACTTTATGCTTGCCAAGGTGCAAGTCTTTGTACTCGCGTGCAAGGCGAGATTTTATGCTTGCGATAAGAGCAAGACTTATGTGCTCACGTGCAAGGTGCGGATTTAGGTGCTTGCGATGTGATGCAAGGCTAAATAATGAAGGGTATAAGCAATCCTCATCTCCAACTCGATCGTGTCGCTATCCACGAACCTCGATCATATTGCTATCCACGAACCTCGAACTCGATCATGTTGCTGCTCCAAGTGCACATAAAAGTTTCTCCAACACAGGAATTTTTGTTTCCATGTTGTAGGTAATTCAAAGAGGATTCCAACGAGCCAAAAATAACTCAATTCGGACTTAAAATGAAGAAGTTAATGGAGAAAGATGATTTGAAAGAAACGTGCATGTTGTTGCATACGTGGCAGTATTGACCGTGCACAGTTTGCTGACATGGCAGATAAGAATTGACGTGGCATTGATGAGTGGACTAGAATGCTGACGTGGCACTTGCTGACCGACCTAAGTTGTTGACATGGCAAACAAGTTGTGAACAATGCTGACGTGGACGGATGATGTGGCATTTTCGCTGTAGTGGCGAGTTGACTGTGATGCTGATGTGGCGAGTCCAATCAACTGGTTGGACCAAATCGGTCTGGTTCTTGTTGAACTGTTACTGATCTGGTTCGGTCTGAACCGAACTGCGGTGAACCTGAAGCTGGACTGTGGCTGGACAGATCTTATGGTACAGATTCGATACATCTGACGGATTAGATCCTCTGGATGAAGAGGTGTACCTGAAGATGGATTTATGTGGCTGTACAGGACAGATGACTTTGTAACGCTTTCTTCCACACCTATATCTGTTACAGTATCTCTGATTCGCAACTCTTCTGCAACTGTTTCCGCAACAGTTAATGTAACTGTTTCGCAACGCTTTCTTCAAGTTTGCAACAGTTTCGCTGTAAACCCTAATATATATTTTTTTTTCTTTTTTGTGCTGCTGATTTTTGCATGGAATTTCGTGCAGATTTCTTCTGCACCTCTCCCAATGATAAAACATGATTCTTTCACTCTAATCCCCTTAGTCGGCGTCAATGTTTGTACCCAAAATAAATTCTAGGCACAAAACACGATTGATTTGATGATTATTATTGAAAATTAGGGTTATGAATCGATAGAAAATAAATAAGAGACAAGGATTTAACGTGGTTCGGAAAGTGTTGCCTACATCCACGGGGGAACAGAGAAATTCTTTATTGATTGTAGTATACAAGAGTTTTCTCCTGGTTAGCTAACCTAAAATTCCATATTTCTTAGGGTTTAGGATACATGTATTTATAGAGTTTATGTAACCCTAATTTTGATGTAAACTTCATGTGCAAGCAACTTGGGCAACAATCCTTCTGGAAACTTCTAGAATCTTCCGTCATGGGCTGGCTATACGGGCTTGATTACGGGATCACCGTTTATAAAATGCACGGTACAAACATCTCCTCCTCTTAACCTCCAACTTGTTGGTGGTTAAGAAAATTGTTTATCCTTTTGCGTCGAACGTTGATGATGAAACTCGCCCCAAGCGTGAGTAGAGATATTGCGAAGACGCCCCCAACTGTAATAACCGGCAAAAAAATTAAAAAATAAAAATGAAAAGTAAAAAAAAATTAAAAAAATAATAATATTGCTCACGTGCTAGGCGAGACTTTTTGCCACGTGGTGGACTTGTGATGCTCGAGAGCCAGTCGATTCTTGAATAAAATGTAGTGTGCTTGCGGCTGGGGCAAGGCTTTCTGCTCGCAACTTAACACGGCTGTAGCGCTCGCTGCTCGGGCACGCTGGCTGTATTGCTTGTGTTAAGTACGAGTCTTTGAACCAATATCGGGCATTGGGCTCGTGGTTCAACGAGACTTTGGACCAACATCGGGCGTTGGGCTCGTGGTGGAGACGATACTTTATGCTTTCCAAGGTGCAAGTCTTTGTACTCGCGTGCAAGGCGAGATTTTATGCTTGCGATAAGAGCAAGACTTATGTTCTCACGTGCAAGGTGAGGCTTGAGGTGCTTGCGATGTGATGCAAGGCTAAATAATGAAGGGTATAAGCAATCCTCATCTCCAACTCGATCGTGTCGCTATCCACGAACCTCGATCATATTGCTATCCACGAACATCGAAATCGATCATGTTGCTGCTCCAAGTGCACATAAAAGTTTCTCCAACACAGGAACTTTTGTTTCCATGTTATAGGTAATTCAAAGAGGATTCCAACGAGCCAAAAATCACTCAATTCGGACTTAAAATGAAGAAGTTAATGGAGAAAGATGATTTTAACGAAACGTGCATGTTGTTGCATACGTGGCAGTATTGACCGTGCACAGTTTGCTGACATGGCATATAAGAATTGACGTGGCATTGATGAGTGGACTAGAATGCTGACGTGGCACTTGCTGACCGACCTAAGTTGTTGACATGGCAAACAAGTTGTGAACAATGCTGACGTGGACGGATGATGTGGCATTTTCGCTGTAGTGGCGAGTTGACTGTGATGCTGATGTGGCGAGTCCAATCAACTGGTTGGACCAAATCGGTCTGGTTCTTGTTGAACTGTTACTGATCTGGTTCGGTCTGAACCGAACTGCGGTGAACCTGAAGCTGGACTGTGGCTGGACAGATCTTATGGTACAGATTCGATACATCTGACGGATTAGATCCTCTGGATGAAGAGGTGTACCTGAAGATGGATTTATGTGGCTGTACAGGACAGATGACTTTGTAACGCTTTCTTCCACACCTATATCTGTTACAGTATCTCTGATTCGCAACTCTTCTGCAACTGTTTCCGCAACAGTTAATGTAACTGTTTCGCAACGCTTTCTTCAAGTTTGCAACAGTTTCGCTGTAAACCCTAATATATATATTTTTTTCTTTTTTGTGCTGCTGATTTTTGCATGGAATTTCGTGCAGATTTCTTCTGCACCTCTCCCAATGATAAAACATGATTCTTTCACTCGAATCCCCTTAGTCGGCGTCAATGTTTGTACCCAAAATAAATTCTAGGCACAAAACACGATTGATTTGATGATTATTATTGAAAATTAGGGTTATGAATCGATAGAAAATAAATAAGAGACAAGGATTTAACGTGGTTCGGCAAGTGTTGCCTACATCCACGGGGGAACAGAGAAATTCTTTATTGATTGTAGTATACAAGAGTTTTCTCCTGGTTAGCTAACCTAAAATTCCATATTTCTTAGGGTTTAGGATACATGTATTTATAGAGTTTATGTAACCCTAATTTTGATGTAAACTTCATGTGCAAGCAACTTGGGCAACAATCCTTCTGGAAACTTCTAGAATCTTCCGTCATGGGCTGGCTATACGGGCTTGATTACGGGATCACCGTGTATAAAATGCACGGTACAAACATCTCCCCCTCTTAACCTCCAACTTGTTGGTGGTTAATAAAATTGTTTATCCTTTTGCGTCGAACGTTGATGATGAAACTCGCCCCCAAGCGTGAGTAGAGATATTGCGAAGACGCCCCAACTGTAATTACCTGCAAAAAAATTAAAAATTAAAAATGAAAAGTAAAAAAATATTTAAAAAATAATAATATTGCTCACGTGCTAGGCGAGACTTTTTGCCACGTGGTGGACTTGTGATGCTCGAGATCCAGTCGAGTCTTGAATAAAATGTAGTGTGCTTGCGGCTGGGGCAAGGCTTTTTGCTCGCAACTTAACACGGCTGTAGCGCTAGCTGCTCGGGCACGCTGGCTGTATTGCTTGTGTTAAGTACGAGTCTTTGAACCAATATCGGGCATTGGGCTCGTGGTTCAATGAGACTTTGGACCAACATCGGGCGTTGGGCTCGTGGTGGAGACGATACTTTATGCTTGCCAAGGTGCAAGTCTTTGTACTCGCGTGCAAGGCGAGATTTTATGCTTGCGATAAGAGCAAGACTTATTTGCTCACGTGCAAGGTGAGGATTTAGGTGCTTGCGATGTGATGCAAGGCCAAATAATGAAGGGTATAAGCAATCCTCATCTCCAACTCGATCGTGTCGCTATCCACGAACCTCGATCATATTGCTATCCACGAACATCGAAATCGATCATGTTGCTGCTCCAAGTGCACATAAAAGTTTCTCCGACACAGGAATTTTTGTTTCCATGTTATAGGTAATTCAAAGAGGATTCCAACGAGCCAAAAATCACTCAATTCGGACTTAAAATGAAGAAGTTAATGGAGAAAGATGATTTGAACGAAACGTGCATGTTGTTGCATACGTGGCAGTATTGACCGTGCACAGTTTGCTGACATGGCAGATAAGAATTGACGTGGCATTGATGAGTGGACTAGAATGCTGACGTGGCACTTGCTGACCAACCTAAGTTGTTGACATGGCAAACAAGTTGTGAACAATGCTGACGTGGACGGATGATGTGGCATTTTCGCTGTAGTGGCGAGTTGACTGTGATGCTGATGTGGCGAGTCCAATCAACTGGTTGGACCAAATCGGTCTGGTTCTTGTTGAACTGTTACTGATCTGTTTCGGTCTGAACCGAACTGCGGTGAACCTGAAGCTGGACTGTGGCTGGACAGATCTTATGGTCCAGATTCGATAGATCTGACGGATTAGATCCTCTGGATGAAGAGGCGTACCTGAAGATGGATTTATGTGGCTGTACAGGACAGATGACTTTGTAACGCTTTCTGCCACACCTATATCTGTTACAGTATCTCTGATTCGCAACTCTTCTGCAACTGTTTTCGCAACAGTTTATGTAACTGTTTCGCAATACTTTCTTCAAGTTTGCAACAGTTTCGCTGTAAACCCTAATATATATATTTTTATCTTTTTTGTGCTGCTGATTTTTGCATGGAATTTCGTGCAGATTTCTTCTGCACCTCTCCCAATGATAAAACATGATTCTTTCACGCGAATCCCCTTAGTCGGCGTCAATGTTTGTACCCAAAATAAATTCTAGGCACAAAACACGATTGATTTGATGATGATTATTGAAAATTAGGGTTATGAATCGATAGAAAATAAATAAGAGACAAGGATTTAACGTGGTTCGGCAAGTGCTGCCTACATCCACGGGGGAACAGAGAAATTCTTTATTTATTGTAGTATACAAGAGTTTTCTCCGGGTTAGCTAACCTAAAATTCCATATTTCTTAGGGTTTAGGATACATGTATTTATAGAGTTTATGTAACCCTAATTTTGATGTAAACTTCATGTGCAAGCAACTTGGGCGACAATCCTTCTGGAAACTTCTAGAATCTTCCGTCATGGGCTGGCTATACGGGCTTGATTACGGGATCACCGTGTATAAAATGCACGGTACAAACATCGCCCCCTCTTAACCTCCAACTTGTTGGTGGTTAAGAAAATTGTTTATCCTTTTGCGTCGAACGTTGATGATGAAACTCGCCCCCAAGCGTGAGTAGAGATATTGCGAAGACGCCCCCAACTGTAATTACCTGCAAAAAAAAAATAAAAATAAAAAATGAAAAGTAAAAAAAAATTAAAAAAATAATAATATTGCTCACGTGCTAGGCGAGACTTTTTTCCACGTGGTGGACTTGTGATGCTCGAGAGCCAGTCGAGTCTTGAATAGAATGTAGTGTGCTTGCGGCTGGGGCAAGGCTTTCTGCTCGCAACTTAACACGGCTGTAGCGCTCGCTGCTCGGGCACGCTGGCTATATTGCTTGTGTTGAGTACGAGTCTTTGAACCAATATCGGGCATTGGGCTCGTGGTTCAACGAGACTTTGGACCAACATCGGGCGTTGGGCTCATGGTGGAGACGAGACTTTATGCTTGCCAAGGTGCAAGTCTTTGTACTCGCGTGCAAGGCGAGATTTTATGCTTGCGATAAGAGCAAGACTTATGTTCTCACGTGCAAGGTGAGGCTTGAGGTGCTTGCGATGTGATGCAAGGCTAAATAATGAAGGGTATAAGCAATCCTCATCTCCAACTCGATCGTGTCGCTATCCACGAACCTCGATCATATTGCTATCCACGAACCTCGAACTCGATCATGTTGCTGCTCCAAGTGCACATAAAAGTTTCTCCAACACAGGAATTTTTGTTTCCATGTTGTAGGTAATTCAAAGAGGATTCCAACGAGCCAAAAATTACTCAATTCGGACTTAAAATGAAGAAGTTAATGGAGAAAGATGATTTGAAAGAAACGTGCATGTTGTTGCATACGTGGCAGTATTGACCGTGCACAGTTTGCTGACATGGCAGATAAGAATTGACGTGGCATTGATGAGTGGACTAGAATGCTGACGTGGCACTTGCTGACCGACCTAAGTTGTTGACATGGCAAACAAGTTGTGAACAATGCTGACGTGGACGGATGATGTGGCATTTTCGCTGTAGTGGCGAGTTGACTGTGATGCTGATGTGGCGAGTCCAATCAACTGGTTGGACCAAATCGGTCTGGTTCTTGTTGAACTGTTAATGATCTGTTTCGGTCTGAACTGAACTGCGGTGAACCTGAAGCTGGACTGTGGCTGGACAGATCTTATGGTCCAGATTCGATAGATCTGACGGATTAGATCCTCTGGATGAAGAGGCGTACCTGAAGATGGATTTATGTGGCTGTACAGGACAGATGACTTTGTAACGCTTTCTGCCACACCTATATCTGTTACAGTATCTCTGATTCGCAACTCTTCTGCAACTGTTTTCGCAACAGTTTATGTAACTGTTTCGCAACACTTTCTTCAAGTTTGCAACAGTTTCGCTGTAAACCCTAATATATATATTTTTTTCTTTTTTGTGCTGTTGATATTTGCATGGAATTTCGTGCAGATTTCTTCTGCACCTCTCCCAATGATAAAACATGATTCTTTCACTCGAATCCCCTTAGTCGGCGTCAATGTTTGTACCCAAAATAAATTCTAGGCACAAAACACGATTGATTTGATGATGATTATTGAAAATTAGGGTTATGAATCGATAGAAAATAAATAAGAGACAAGGATTTAACGTGGTTCGGTAAGTGCTGCCTACATCCACGGGGGAACAGAGAAATTCTTTATTGATTGTAGTATACAAGAGTTTTCTCCGGGTTAGCTAACCTAAAATTCCATATTTCTTAGGGTTTAGGATACATGTATTTATAGAGTTTATGTAACCCTAATTTTGATGTAAACTTCACGTGCAAGCAACTTGGGCGACAATCCTTCTGGAAACTTCTAGAATCTTCCGTCATGGGCTGGCTATACGGGCTTGATTACGGGATCACCGTGTATAAAATGCACTGTATAAACATCGCCCCCTCTTAACCTCCAACTTGTTGGTGGTTAAGAAAATTGTTTATCCTTTTGCGTCGAACGTTGATGATGAAACTCGCCCCCAAGCGTGAGTAGAGATATTGCGAAGACGCCCCCAACTGTAATTACCTGCAAAAAAAAAATAAAAATAAAAAATGAAAAGTAAAAAAAAATTAAAAAAATAATAATATTGCTCACATGCTAGGCGAGACTTTTTGCCACGTGGTGGACTTGTGATGCTCGAGAGCCAGTCGAGTCTTGAATAGAATGTAGTGTGCTTGCGGCTGGGGCAAGGCTTTCTGCTCGCAACTTAACACGGCTGTAGCGCTCGCTGCTCGGGCACGCTGGCTATATTGCTTGTGTTGAGTACGAGTCTTTGAACCAATATCGTGCATTGGGCTCGTGGTTCAACGAGACTTTGGACCAACATCGGGCGTTGGGCTCATGGTGGAGACGAGACTTTATGCTTGCCAAGGTGCAAGTCTTTGTACTCGCGTGAAAGGCGAGATTTTATGCTTGCGATAAGAGCAAGACTTATGTGCTCACGTGCAAGGTGAGGCTTTAGGTGCTTGCGATGTGATGCAAGGCTAAATAATGAAGGGTATAAGCAATCCTCATCTCCAACTCGATCGTGTCGCTATCCACGAACCTCGATCATATTGCTATCCACGAACCTCGAACTCGATCATGTTGCTGCTCCAAGTGCACATAAAAGTTTCTCCAACACAGGAATTTTTGTTTCCATGTTGTAGGTAATTCAAAGAGGATTCCAACGAGCCAAAAATTACTCAATTCGGACTTAAAATGAAGAAGTTAATGGAGAAAGATGATTTGAACGAAACGTGCATGTTGTTGCATACGTGGCAGTATTGACCGTGCACAGTTTGCTGACATGGCAGATAAGAATTGACGTGGCATTGATGAGTGGAATAGAATGCTGACGTGGCACTTGCTGACCGACCTAAGTTGTTGACATGGCAAACAAGTTGTGAACAATGCTGACGTGGACGGATGATGTGGCATTTTCGCTGTAGTGGCGAGTTGACTGTGATGCTGATGTGGCGAGTCCAATCAACTGGTTGGACCAAATCGGTCTGGTTCTTGTTGAACTGTTAATGATCTGTTTCGGTCTGAATCGAACTGCGGTGAACCTGAAGCTGGACTGTGGCTGGACAGATCTTATGGTCCAGATTCGATAGATCTGACGGATTAGATCCTCTGGATGAAGAGGCGTACCTGAAGATGGATTTATGTGGCTGTACAGGACAGATGACTTTGTAACGCTTTCTGCCACACCTATATCTGTTACAGTATCTCTGATTCGCAACTCTTCTGCAACTGTTTTCGCAACAGTTTATGTAACTGTTTCGCAACACTTTCTTCAAGTTTGCAACAGTTTCGCTGTAAACCCTAATATATATTTTTTTCTTTTTTGTGCTGCTGATATTTGCATGGAATTTCGTGCAGATTTCTTCTGCACCTCTCCCAATGATAAAACATGATTCTTTCACTCGAATCCCCTTAGTCGGCGTCAATGTTTGTACCCAAAATAAATTCTAGGCACAAAACACGATTGATTTGATGATGATTATTGAAAATTAGGGTTATGAATCGATAGAAAATAAATAAGAGACAAGGATTTAACGTGGTTCGGTAAGTGCTGCCTACATCCACGGGGGAACAGAGAAATTCTTTATTGATTGTAGTATACAAGAGTTTTCTCCGGGTTAGCTAACCTAAAATTCCATATTTCTTAGGGTTTAGGATACATGTATTTATAGAGTTTATGTAACCCTAATTTTGATGTAAACTTCATGTGCAAGCAACTTGGGCGACAATCCTTCTGGAAACTTCTAGAATCTTCCGTCATGGGCTGGCTATACGGGCTTGATTACGGGATCACCATGTATAAAATGCACTGTATAAACATCGCCCCCTCTTAACCTCCAACTTGTTGGTGGTTAAGAAAATTGTTTATCCTTTTGCGTCGAACGTTGATGATGAAACTCGCCCCCAAGCGTGAGTAGAGATATTGCGAAGACGCCCCCAACTGTAATTACCTGCAAAAAAAAAATAAAAATAAAAAATGAAAAGTAAAAAAAAATTAAAAAAATAATAATATTGCTCACATGCTAGGCGAGACTTTTTGCCACGTGGTGGACTTGTGATGCTCGAGAGCCAGTCGAGTCTTGAATAGAATGTAGTGTGCTTGCGGCTGGGGCAAGGCTTTCTGCTCGCAACTTAACACGGCTGTAGCGCTCGCTGCTCGGGCACGCTGGCTATATTGCTTGTGTTGAGTACGAGTCTTTGAACCAATATCGTGCATTGGGCTCGTGGTTCAACGAGACTTTGGACCAACATCGGGCGTTGGGCTCATGGTGGAGACGAGACTTTATGCTTGCCAAGGTGCAAGTCTTTGTACTCGCGTGAAAGGCGAGATTTTATGCTTGCGATAAGAGCAAGACTTATGTGCTCACGTGCAAGGTGAGGCTTTAGGTGCTTGCGATGTGATGCAAGGCTAAATAATGAAGGGTATAAGCAATCCTCATCTCCAACTCGATCGTGTCGCTATCCACGAACCTCGATCATATTGCTATCCACGAACCTCGAACTCGATCATGTTGCTGCTCCAAGTGCACATAAAAGTTTCTCCAACACAGGAATTTTTGTTTCCATGTTGTAGGTAATTCAAAGAGGATTCCAACGAGCCAAAAATTACTCAATTCGGACTTAAAATGAAGAAGTTAATGGAGAAAGATGATTTGAACGAAACGTGCATGTTGTTGCATACGTGGCAGTATTGACCGTGCACAGTTTGCTGACATGGCAGATAAGAATTGACGTGGCATTGATGAGTGGAATAGAATGCTGACGTGGCACTTGCTGACCGACCTAAGTTGTTGACATGGCAAACAAGTTGTGAACAATGCTGACGTGGACGGATGATGTGGCATTTTCGCTGTAGTGGCGAGTTGACTGTGATGCTGATGTGGCGAGTCCAATCAACTGGTTGGACCAAATCGGTCTGGTTCTTGTTGAACTGTTAATGATCTGTTTCGGTCTGAATCGAACTGCGGTGAACCTGAAGCTGGACTGTGGCTGGACAGATCTTATGGTCCAGATTCGATAGATCTGACGGATTAGATCCTCTGGATGAAGAGGCGTACCTGAAGATGGATTTATGTGGCTGTACAGGACAGATGACTTTGTAACGCTTTCTGCCACACCTATATCTGTTACAGTATCTCTGATTCGCAACTCTTCTGCAACTGTTTTCGCAACAGTTTATGTAACTGTTTCGCAACACTTTCTTCAAGTTTGCAACAGTTTCGCTGTAAACCCTAATATATATTTTTTTCTTTTTTGTGCTGCTGATATTTGCATGGAATTTCGTGCAGATTTCTTCTGCACCTCTCCCAATGATAAAACATGATTCTTTCACTCGAATCCCCTTAGTCGGCGTCAATGTTTGTACCCAAAATAAATTCTAGGCACAAAACACGATTGATTTGATGATGATTATTGAAAATTAGGGTTATGAATCGATAGAAAATAAATAAGAGACAAGGATTTAACGTGGTTCGGTAAGTGCTGCCTACATCCACGGGGGAACAGAGAAATTCTTTATTGATTGTAGTATACAAGAGTTTTCTCCGGGTTAGCTAACCTAAAATTCCATATTTCTTAGGGTTTAGGATACATGTATTTATAGAGTTTATGTAACCCTAATTTTGATGTAAACTTCATGTGCAAGCAACTTGGGCGACAATCCTTCTGGAAACTTCTAGAATCTTCCGTCATGGGCTGGCTATACGGGCTTGATTACGGGATCACCATGTATAAAATGCACTGTATAAACATCGCCCCCTCTTAACCTCCAACTTGTTGGTGGTTAAGAAAATTGTTTATCCTTTTGCGTCGAACGTTGATGATGAAACTCGCCCCCAAGCGTGAGTAGAGATATTGCGAAGACGCCCCCAACTGTAATTACCTGCAAAAAAAAAATAAAAATAAAAAATGAAAAGTAAAAAAAAATTAAAAAAATAATAATATTGCTCACATGCTAGGCGAGACTTTTTGCCACGTGGTGGACTTGTGATGCTCGAGAGCCAGTCGAGTCTTGAATAGAATGTAGTGTGCTTGCGGCTGGGGCAAGGCTTTCTGCTCGCAACTTAACACGGCTGTAGCGCTCGCTGCTCGGGCACGCTGGCTATATTGCTTGTGTTGAGTACGAGTCTTTGAACCAATATCGTGCATTGGGCTCGTGGTTCAACGAGACTTTGGACCAACATCGGGCGTTGGGCTCATGGTGGAGACGAGACTTTATGCTTGCCAAGGTGCAAGTCTTTGTACTCGCGTGCAAGGCGAGATTTTATGCTTGCGATAAGAGCAAGACTTATGTGCTCACGTGCAAGGTGAGGCTTTAGGTGCTTGCGATGTGATGCAAGGCTAAATAATGAAGGGTATAAGCAATCCTCATCTCCAACTCGATCGTGTCGCTATCCACGAACCTCGATCATATTGCTATCCACGAACCTCGAACTCCATCATGTTGCTGCTCCAAGTGCACATAAAAGTTTCTCCAACACAGGAATTTTTGTTTCCATGTTGTAGGTAATTCAAAGAGGATTCCAACGAGCCAAAAATTACTCAATTCGGACTTAAAATGAAGAAGTTAATGGAGAAAGATGATTTGAACGAAACGTGCATGTTGTTGCATACGTGGCAGTATTGACCGTGCACAGTTTGCTGACATGGCAGATAAGAATTGACGTGGCATTGATGAGTGGACTAGAATGCTGACGTGGCACTTGCTGACCGACCTAAGTTGTTGACATGGCAAACAAGTTGTGAACAATGCTGACGTGGACGGATGATGTGTCATTTTCGCTGTAGTGGCGAGTTTACTGTGATGCTGATGTGGCGAGTCCAATCAACTGGTTGGACCAAATCGGTCTGGTTCTTGTTGAACTGTTACTGATCTGTTTCGGTCTGAACCGAACTGCGGTGAACCTGAAGCTGGACTGTGGCTGGACAGATCTTATGGTCCAGATTCGATAGATCTGACGGATTAGATCCTCTGGATGAAGAGGCGTACCTGAAGATGGATTTATGTGGCTGTACAGGACAGATGACTTTGTAACGCTTTCTGCCACACCTATATCTGTTACAGTATCTCTGATTCGCAAATCTTCTGCAACTGTTTTCGCAACAGTTTATGTAACTGTTTCGCAACGCTTTCTTCAAGTTTGCAACAGTTTCGCTGTAAACCCTAATATATATATTTTTTTCTTTTTTGTGCTGCTGATTTTTGCATGGAATTTCGTGCAGATTTCTTCTGCACCTCTCCCAATGATAAAACATGATTCTTTCACTCGAATCCCCTTAGTCGGCGTCAATGTTTGTACCCAAAATAAATTCTAGGCACAAAACACGATTGATTTGATGATGATTATTGAAAATTAGGGTTATTAATCGATAGAAAATAAATAAGAGACAAGGATTTAACGTGGTTCGGCAAGTGCTTCCTACATCCACGGGGGAACAGAGAAATTCTTTATTGATTGTAGTATACAAGAGTTTTCTCCGGGTTAGCTAACCTAAAATTCCATATTTCTTAGGGTTTAGGATACATGTATTTATAGAGTTTATGTAACCCTAATTTTGATGTAAACTTCATGTGCAAGCAACTTGGGCGACAATCCTTCTGGAAACTTCTAGAATCTTCCGTCATGGGCTGGCTATACGGGCTTGATTACGGGATCACCGTGTATAAAATGCACTGTATAAACATCGCCCCCTCTTAACCTCCAACTTGTTGGTGGTTAAGAAAATTGTTTATCCTTTTGCGTCGAACGTTGATGATGAAACTCGCCCCCAAGCGTGAGTAGAGATATTGCGAAGACGCCCCCAACTGTAATTACCTGCAAAAAAAAAATAAAAATAAAAAATGAAAAGTAAAAAAAAATTAAAAAAATAATAATATTGCTCACATGCTAGGCGAGACTTTTTTCCACGTGGTGGACTTGTGATGCTCGAGAGCCAGTCGAGTCTTGAATAGAATGTAGTGTGCTTGCGGCTGGGGCAAGGCTTTCTGCTCGCAACTTAACACGGCTGTAGCGCTCGCTGCTCGGGCACGCTGGCTATATTGCTTGTGTTGAGTACGAGTCTTTGAACCAATATCGTGCATTGGGCTCGTGGTTCAACGAGACTTTGGACCAACATCGGGCGTTGGGCTCATGGTGGAGACGAGACTTTATGCTTGCCAAGGTGCAAGTCTTTGTACTCGCGTGCAAGGCGAGATTTTATGCTTGCGATAAGAGCAAGACTTATGTGCTCACGTGCAAGGTGAGGCTTTAGGTGCTTGCGATGTGATGCAAGGCTAAATAATGAAGGGTATAAGCAATCCTCATCTCCAACTCGATCGTGTCGCTATCCACGAACCTCGATCATATTGCTATCCACGAACCTCGAACTCGATCATGTTGCTGCTCCAAGTGCACATAAAAGTTTCTCCAACACAGGAATTTTTGTTTCCATGTTGTAGGTAATTCAAAGAGGATTCCAACGAGCCAAAAATTACTCAATTCGGACTTAAAATGAAGAAGTTAATGGAGAAAGATGATTTGAACGAAACGTGCATGTTGTTGCATACGTGGCAGTATTGACCGTGCACAGTTTGCTGACATGGAAGATAAGAATTGACGTGGCATTGATGAGTGGACTAGAATGCTGACGTGGCACTTGCTGACCGACCTAAGTTGTTGACATGGCAAACAAGTTGTGAACAATGCTGACGTGGACGGATGATGTGGCATTTTCGCTGTAGTGGCGAGTTTACTGTGATGCTGATGTGGCGAGTCCAATCAAATGGTTGGACCAAATCGGTCTGGTTCTTGTTGAACTGTTAATGATCTGTTTCGGTCTGAACCGAACTGCGGTGAACCTGAAGCTGGACTGTGGCTGGACAGATCTTATGGTCCAGATTCGATAGATCTGACGGATTAGATCCTCTGGATGAAGAGGCGTACCTGAAGATGGATTTATGTGGCTGTACAGGACAGATGACTTTGTAACGCTTTCTGCCACACCTATATCTGTTACAGTATCTCTGATTCGCAAATCTTCTGCAACTGTTTTCGCAACAGTTTATGTAACTGTTTCGCAACGCTTTCTTCAAGTTTGCAACAGTTTCGCTGTAAACCCTAATATATATATTTTTTTCTTTTTTGTGCTGCTGATTTTTGCATGGAATTTCGTGCAGATTTCTTCTGCACCTCTCCCAATGATAAAACATGATTCTTTCACTCGAATCCCCTTAGTCGGCGTCAATGTTTGTACCCAAAATAAATTCTAGGCACAAAACACGATTGATTTGATGATGATTATTGAAAATTAGGGTTATTAATCGATAGAAAATAAATAAGAGACAAGGATTTAACGTGGTTCGGCAAGTGCTTCCTACATCCACGGGGGAACAGAGAAATTCTTTATTGATTGTAGTATACAAGAGTTTTCTCCGGGTTAGCTAACCTAAAATTCCATATTTCTTAGGGTTTAGGATACATGTATTTATAGAGTTTATGTAACCCTAATTTTGATGTAAACTTCATGTGCAAGCAACTTGGGCGACAATCCTTCTGGAAACTTCTAGAATCTTCCGTCATGGGCTGGCTATACGGGCTTGATTACGGGATCACCGTGTATAAAATGCACTGTATAAACATCGCCCCCTCTTAACCTCCAACTTGTTGGTGGTTAAGAAAATTGTTTATCCTTTTGCGTCGAACGTTGATGATGAAACTCGCCCCCAAGCGTGAGTAGAGATATTGCGAAGACGCCCCCAACTGTAATTACCTGCAAAAAAAAAATAAAAATAAAAAATGAAAAGTAAAAAAAAATTAAAAAAATAATAATATTGCTCACATGCTAGGCGAGACTTTTTTCCACGTGGTGGACTTGTGATGCTCGAGAGCCAGTCGAGTCTTGAATAGAATGTAGTGTGCTTGCGGCTGGGGCAAGGCTTTCTGCTCGCAACTTAACACGGCTGTAGCGCTCGCTGCTCGGGCACGCTGGCTATATTGCTTGTGTTGAGTACGAGTCTTTGAACCAATATCGTGCATTGGGCTCGTGGTTCAACGAGACTTTGGACCAACATCGGGCGTTGGGCTCATGGTGGAGACGAGACTTTATGCTTGCCAAGGTGCAAGTCTTTGTACTCGCGTGCAAGGCGAGATTTTATGCTTGCGATAAGAGCAAGACTTATGTGCTCACGTGCAAGGTGAGGCTTTAGGTGCTTGCGATGTGATGCAAGGCTAAATAATGAAGGGTATAAGCAATCCTCATCTCCAACTCGATCGTGTCGCTATCCACGAACCTCGATCATATTGCTATCCACGAACCTCGAACTCGATCATGTTGCTGCTCCAAGTGCACATAAAAGTTTCTCCAACACAGGAATTTTTGTTTCCATGTTGTAGGTAATTCAAAGAGGATTCCAACGAGCCAAAAATTACTCAATTCGGACTTAAAATGAAGAAGTTAATGGAGAAAGATGATTTGAACGAAACGTGCATGTTGTTGCATACGTGGCAGTATTGACCGTGCACAGTTTGCTGACATGGAAGATAAGAATTGACGTGGCATTGATGAGTGGACTAGAATGCTGACGTGGCACTTGCTGACCGACCTAAGTTGTTGACATGGCAAACAAGTTGTGAACAATGCTGACGTGGACGGATGATGTGGCATTTTCGCTGTAGTGGCGAGTTTACTGTGATGCTGATGTGGCGAGTCCAATCAAATGGTTGGACCAAATCGGTCTGGTTCTTGTTGAACTGTTAATGATCTGTTTCGGTCTGAACCGAACTGCGGTGAACCTGAAGCTGGACTGTGGCTGGACAGATCTTATGGTCCAGATTCGATAGATCTGACGGATTAGATCCTCTGGATGAAGAGGCGTACCTGAAGATGGATTTATGTGGCTGTACAGGACAGATGACTTTGTAACGCTTTCTGCCACACCTATATCTGTTACAGTATCTCTGATTCGCAACTCTTCTGCAACTGTTTTCGCAACAGTTTATGTAACTGTTTCGCAACACTTTCTTCAAGTTTGCAACAGTTTCGCTGTAAACCCTAATATATATATTTTTTTCTTTTTTGTGCTGTTGATATTTGCATGTAATTTCGTGCAGATTTCTTCTGCACCTCTCCCAATGATAAAACATGATTCTTTCACTCGAATCCCCTTAGTCGGCGTCAATGTTTGTACCCAAAATAAATTCTAGGCACAAAACACGATTGATTTGATGATGATTATTGAAAATTAGGGTTATGAATCGATAGAAAATAAATAAGAGACAAGGATTTAACGTGGTTCGGTAAGTGCTGCCTACATCCACGGGGGAACAGAGAAATTCTTTATTGATTGTAGTATACAAGAGTTTTCTCCGGGTTAGCTAACCTAAAATTCCATATTTCTTAGGGTTTAGGATACATGTATTTATAGAGTTTATGTAACCCTAATTTTGATGTAAACTTCATGTGCAAGCAACTTGGGCGACAATCCTTCTGGAAACTTCTAGAATCTTTCGTCATGGGCTGGCTATACGGGCTTGATTACGGGATCACCGTGTATAAAATGCACTGTATAAACATCGCCCCCTCTTAACCTCCAACTTGTTGGTGGTTAAGAAAATTGTTTATCCTTTTGCGTCGAACGTTGATGATGAAACTCGCCCCCAAGCGTGAGTAGAGATATTGCGAAGACGCCCCCAACTGTAATTACCTGCAAAAAAAAAATAAAAATAAAAAATGAAAAGTAAAAAAAAATTAAAAAAATAATAATATTGCTCACATGCTAGGCGAGACTTTTTGCCACGTGGTGGACTTGTGATGCTCGAGAGCCAGTCGAGTCTTGAATAGAATGTACTGTGCTTGCGGATGGGGCAAGGCTTTCTGCTCGCAACTTAACACGGCTGTAGCGCTCGCTGCTCGGGCACGCTGGCTATATTGCTTGTGTTGAGTACGAGTCTTTGAACCAATATCGTGCATTGGGCTCGTGGTTCAACGAGACTTTGGACCAACATCGAGCGTTGGGCTCATGGTGGAGACGAGACTTTATGCTTGCCAAGGTGCAAGTCTTTGTACTCGCGTGCAAGGCGAGATTTTATGCTTGCGATAAGAGCAAGACTTATGTGCTCACGTGCAAGGTGAGGCTTTAGGTGCTTGCGATGTGATGCAAGGCTAAATAATGAAGGGTATAAGCAATCCTCATCTCCAACTCGATCGTGTCGCTATCCACGAACCTCGATCATATTGCTATCCACGAACCTCGAACTCGATCATGTTGCTGCTCCAAGTGCACATAAAAGTTTCTCCAACACAGGAATTTTTGTTTCCATGTTGTAGGTAATTCAAAGAGGATTCCAACGAGCCAAAAATTACTCAATTCGGACTTAAAATGAAGAAGTTAATGGAGAAAGATGATTTGAACGAAACGTGCATGTTGTTGCATACGTGGCAGTATTGACCGTGCACAGTTTGCTGACATGGCAGATAAGAATTGACGTGGCATTGATGAGTGGACTAGAATGCTGACGTGGCACTTGCTGACCGACCTAAGTTGTTGACATGGCAAACAAGTTGTGAACAATGCTGACGTGGACGGATGATGTGGCATTTTCGCTGTAGTGGCGAGTTTACTGTGATGCTGATGTGGCGAGTCCAATCAACTGGTTGGACCAAATCGGTCTGGTTCTTGTTGAACTGTTAATGATCTGTTTCGGTCTGAATCGAACTGCGGTGAACCTGAAGCTGGACTGTGGCTGGACAGATCTTATGGTCCAGATTCGATAGATCTGACGGATTAGATCCTCTGGATGAAGAGGCGTACCTGAAGATGGATTTATGTGGCTGTACAGGACAGATGACTTTGTAACGCTTTCTGCCACACCTATATCTGTTACAGTATCTCTGATTCGCAACTCTTCTGCAACTGTTTTCGCAACAGTTTATGTAACTGTTTCGCAACACTTTCTTCAAGTTTGCAACAGTTTCGCTATAAACCCTAATATATATATTTTTTTCTTTTTTGTGCTGCTGATATTTGCATGGAATTTCGTGCAGATTTCTTCTGCACCTCTCCCAATGATAAAACATGATTCTTTCACTCGAATCCCCTTAGTCGGCGTCAATGTTTGTACCCAAAATAAATTCTAGGCACAAAACACGATTGATTTGATGATGATTATTGAAAATTAGGGTTATGAATCGATAGAAAATAAATAAGAGACAAGGATTTAACGTGGTTCGGTAAGTGCTGCCTACATCCACGGGGGAACAGAGAAATTCTTTATTGATTGTAGTATACAAGAGTTTTCTCCGGGTTAGCTAACCTAAAATTCCATATTTCTTAGGGTTTAGGATACATGTATTTATAGAGTTTATGTAACCCTAATTTTCATGTAAACTTCATGTGCAAGCAACTTGGGCAACAATCCTTCTGGAAACTTCTAGAATCTTCCGTCATGGGCTGGCTATACGGGCTTGATTACGGGATCACCGTGTATAAAATGCACGGTACAAACATCGCCCCCTCTTAACCGCCAACTTGTTGGTGGTTAAGAAAATTGTTTATCCTTTTGCGTCGAACGTTGATGATGAAACTCGCCCCCAAGCGTGAGTAGAGATATTGCGAAGACGCCCCAACTGTAATTACCTGCAAAAAAATTAAAAATTAAAAATGAAAAGTAAAAAAAAATTTAAAAAATAATAATATTGCTCACGTGCTAGGCGAGACTTTTTGCCACGTGGTGGACTTGTGATGCTCGAGTGCCAGTCGAGTCTTGAATAGAATGTAGTGTGCTTGCGGCTGGGGCAAGGCTTTCTTCTCGCAACTTAACACGGCTGTAGCGCTCGCTGCTCGGGCACGCTGGCTATATTGCTTGTGTTGAGTACGAGTCTTTGAACCAATATCGGGCATTGGGCTCGTGGTTCAACGAGACTTTGGACCAACATCGGGCGTTGGTCTCATGGTGGAGACGAGACTTTATGCTTGCCAAGGTGCAAGTCTTTGTACTCGCGTGCAAGGCGAGATTTTATGCTTGCGATAGGAGCAAGACTTATTTGCTCACGTGCAAGGTGAGGCTTTAGGTGCTTGCGATGTGATGCAAGGATAAATAATGAAGGGTATAAGCAATCCTCATCTCCAACTCGATCGTGTCGCTATCCACGAACCTCGATCATATTGCTATCCACGAACCTCGAACTCGATCATGTTGCTGCTCCAAGTGCACATAAAAGTTTCTCCAACACAGGAATTTTTGTTTCCATGTTGTAGGTAAATCAAAGAGGATTCCAACGAGCCAAAAATTACTCAATTCGGACTTAAAATGAAGAAGTTAATGGAGAAAGATGATTTGAACGAAACGTGCATGTTGTTGCATACGTGGCAGTATTGACCGTGCACAGTTTGCTGACATGGCAGATAAGAATTGACATGGCATTGATGAGTGGACTAGAATGCTGACGTGGCACTTGCTGACCGACCTAAGTTGTTGACATGGCGAACAAGTTGTGAACAATGCTGACGTGGACGGATGATGTGGCATTTTCGCTGTAGTGGCGAGTTGACTGTGATGCTGATGTGGCGAGTCCAATCAACTGGTTGGACCAAATCGGTCTGGTTCTTGTTGAACTGTTACTGACCTGGTTCGGTCTGAACCGAACTGCGGTGAACCTGAAGCTGGACTGTGGCTGGACAGATCTTATGGTCCAGATTCGATAGATCTGACGGATTAGATCCTCTGGATGAAGAGGCGTACCTGAAGATGGATTTATGTGGCTGTACAGGACAGATGACTTTGTAACGCTTTCTGTCACACCTATATCTGTTACAGTATCTCTGATTCGCAACTCTTCTGCAACTGTTTTCGCAACAGTTTATGTAACTGTTTCGCAACGCTTTCTTCAAGTTTGCAACAGTTTCGCTGTAAACCCTAATATATATATTTTTTCTTTTTTGTGCTGCTGATTTTTGCATGGAATTTCGTGCAGATTTCTTCTGCACCTCTCCCAATGATAAAACATGATTCTTTCACTCGAATCCCCTTAGTCGGCGTCAATGTTTGTACCCAAAATAAATTCTAGGCACAAAACACGATTGATTTGATGATGATTATTGAAAATTAGGGTTATGAATCGATAGAAAATAAATAAGAGACAAGGATTTAACGTGGTTCGGCAAGTGCTGCCTACATCCACGGGGGAACAGAGAAATTCTTTATTGATTGTAGTATACAAGAGTTTTCTCCGGGTTAGCTAACCTAAAATTCCATATTTCTTAGGGTTTAGGATACATGTATTTATAGAGTTTATGTAACCCTAGTTTTGATGTAAACTTCATGTGCAAGCAACTTGGGCAACAATCCTTCTGGAAACTTCTAGAATCTTCCGTCATGGGCTGGCTATACGGGCTTGATTACGGGATCACCGTGTATAAAATGCACGGTACAAACATCGTCCCCTCTTAACCTCCAACTTGTTGGTTGTTAAGAAAATTGTTTATCCTTTTGCGTCGAACGTTGATGATGAAACTCGCCCCCAAGCGTGAGTAGAGATATTGCGAAGACGCCCCCAACTGTAATTACCTGCAAAAAAAAATAAAAATAAAAATGAAAAGTAAAAAAAAATTAAAAAAATAATAATATTGCTCACGTGCTAGGCGAGACTTTTTGTCACGTGGTGGACTTGTGATGCTCGAGAGCCAGTCGAGTCTTGAATAGAATGTAGTGTGCTTGCGGCTGGGGCAAGGCTTTCTGCTCGCAACTTAACACGGCTGTAGCGCTCGCTGCTCGGGCACGCTGGCTATATTGCTTGTGTTGAGTACGAGTCTTTGAACCAATATCGGGCATTGGGCTCGTGGTTCAACGAGACTTTGGACCAACATTGGGCGTTGGGCTCATGGTGAAGACGAGACTTTATGCTTGCCAAGGTGCAAGTCTTTGTACTCGCGTGCAAGGCGAGATTTTATGCTTGCGATAAGAGCAAGACTTATGTGCTCACGTGAAAGGTGAGGCTTTAGGTGCTTGCGATGTGATTCAAGGCTAAATAATGAAGGGTATAAGCAATCCTCATCTCCAACTCGATCGTGTTGCTATCCACGAACCTCGATCATATTGCTATCCACGAACCTCGAACTCGATCATGTTGCTGCTCCAAGTGCACATAAAAGTTTCTCCAACACAGGAATTTTTGTTTCCATGTTGTAGGTAATTCAAAGAGGATTCCAACGAGCCAAAAATTACTCAATTCGGACTTAAAATGAAGAAGTTAATGGAGAAAGATGATTTAAACGAAACGTGCATGTTGTTGCATACGTGGCAGTATTGACCGTGCACAGTTTGCTGACATGGAAGATAAGAATTGACGTGGCATTGATGAGTGGACTAGAATGCTGACGTGGCACTTGCTGACCGACCTAAGTTGTTGACATGGCAAACAAGTTGTGAACAATGCTGACGTGGACGGATGATGTGGCATTTTCGCTGTAGTGGCGAGTTGACTGTGATGCTGATGTGGCGAGTCCAATCAACTGGTTGGACCAAATCGGTCTGGTTCTTGTTGAACTGTTACTGATCTGTTTCGGTCTGAACCGAACTGCGGTGAACCTGAAGCTGGACTGTGGCTGGACAGATCTTATGGTCCAGATTCGATAGATCTGACGGATTAGATCCTCTGGATGAAGAGGCGTACCTGAAGATGGATTTATGTGGATGTATAGGACAGATGACTTTGTAACGCTTTCCGCCACACCTATATCTGTTACAGTATCTCTGATTCGCAACTCTTCTGCAACTGTTTTCGCAACAGTTTATGTAACTGTTTCGCAACACTTTCTTCAAGTTTGCAACAGTTTCGCTGTAAACCCTAATATATATATTTTTTTCTTTTTTGTGCTGCTGATTTTTGCATGGAATTTCGTGCAGATTTCTTCTGCACCTCTCCCAATGATAAAACATGATTCTTTCACTCGAATCCCCTTAGTCGGCGTCAATGTTTGTACCCAAAATAAATTCTAGGCACAAAACACGATTGATTTGATGATGATTATTGAAAATTAGGGTTATGAATCGATAGAAAATAAATAAGAGACAAGGATTTAACGTGGTTCGGCAAGTGTTGCCTACATCCACGGGGGAACAGAGAAATTCTTTATTGATTGTAGTATACAAGAGTTTTCTCCGGGTTAGCTAACCTAAAATTCCATATTTCTTAGGGTTTAGGATACATGTATTTATAGAGTTTATGTAACCCTAATTTTGATGTAAACTTCATGTGCAAGCAACTTGGGCAACAATCCTTCTGGAAACTTCTAGAATCTTCCGTCATGGGCTGGCTATACGGGCTTGATTACGGGATCACCGTGTATAAAATGCACGGTACAAACATCTCCCCCTCTTAAACTCCAACTTGTTGGTGGTTAAGAAAATTGTTTATCCTTTTGCGTCGAACGTTGATGATGAAACTCGCCCCCAAGCGTGAGTAGAGATATTGCGAAGACGCCCCCAACTGTAATTACCTGTAAAAAAATTAAAAAATAAAAATGAAAAGTAAAAAAAAATTAAAAAAATAATAATATTGCTCACGTGCTAGGCGAGACTTTTTGCCACGTGGTGGACTTGTGATGCTCGAGAGCCAGTCGAGTCTTGAATAGAATGTAGTGTGCTTGCGGCTGGGGCAAGGCTTTCTGCTCGCAACTTAACACGGCTGTAGCGCTCGCTGCTCGGGCACGCTGGCTATATTGCTTGTGTTGAGTACGAGTCTTTGAACCAATATCGGGCATTGGGATCGTGGTTCAACGAGACTTTGGACCAACATCGGGCGTTGGGCTCATGGTGGAGACGAGACTTTATGCTTGCCAAGGTGCAAGTCTTTGTACTCGCGTGCAAGGCGAGATTTTATGCTTGTGATAAGAGCAAGACTTATGTGCTCACGTGCAAGGTGAGGCTTTAGGTGCTTGCGATGTGATGCAAGGCTAAATAATGAAGGGTATAAGCAATCCTCATCTCCAACTCGATCGTGTCTCTATCCACGAACCTCGATCATATTGCTATCCACGAACCTCGAACTCGATCATGTTGCTGCTCCAAGTGCACATAAAAGTTTCTCCAACACAGGAATTTTTGTTTCCATGTTGTAGGTAATTCAAAGAGGATTCCAACGAGCCAAAAATTACTCAATTCGGACTTAAGATGAAGAAGTTAATGGAGAAAGATGATTTGAACGAAACGTGCATGTTGTTGCATACGTGGCAGTATTGACCGTGCACAGTTTGCTGACATGGCAGATAAGAATTGACGTGGCATTGATGAGTGGACTAGAATGCTGACGTGGCACTTGCTGACCGACCTAAGTTGTTGACATGGCAAACAAGTTGTGAACAATGCTGACGTGGACGGATGATGTGGCATTTTCGCTGTAGTGGCGAGTTGACTGTGATGCTGATGTGGCGAGTCCAATCAACTGGTTGGACCAAATCGGTCTGGTTCTTGTTGAACTGTTAATGATCTGTTTCGGTCTGAATCGAACTGCGGTGAACCTGAAGCTGGACTGTGGCTGGACAGATCTTATGGTCCAGATTCGATAGATCTGACGGATTAGATCCACTGGATGAAGAGGCGTACCTGAAGATGGATTTATGTGGTTGTACAGGACAGATGACTTTGTAACGCTTTCTGCCACACCTATATCTGTTACAGTATCTCTGATTCGCAACTCTTCTGCAACTGTTTTCGCAACAGTTTATGTAACTGTTTCGCAACACTTTCTTCAAGTTTGCAACAGTTTCGCTGTAAACCCTAATATATATATTTTTTTCTTTTTTGTGCTGCTGATATTTGCATGGAATTTCGTGCAGATTTCTTCTGCACCTCTCCCAATGATAAAACATGATTCTTTCACTCGAATCCCCTTAGTCGGCGTCAATGTTTGTACCCAAAATAAATTCTAGGCACAAAACACGATTGATTTGATGATGATTATTGAAAATTAGGGTTATGAATCGATAGAAAATAAATAAGAGACAAGGATTTAACGTGGTTCGGTAAGTGCTTCCTACATCCACGGGGGAACAGAGAAATTCTTTATTGATTGTAGTATACAAGAGTTTTCTCCGGGTTAGCTAACCTAAAATTCCATATTTCTTAGGGTTTAGGATACATGTATTTATAGAGTTTATGTAACCCTAATTTTGATGTAAACTTCATGTGCAAGCAACTTGGGCGACAATCCTTCTGGAAACTTCTAGAATCTTCCGTCATGGGCTGGCTATACGGGCTTGATTACGGGATCACCGTGTATAAAATGCACTGTATAAACATCGCCCCCTCTTAACCTCCAACTTGTTGGTGGTTAAGAAAATTGTTTATCCTTTTGCGTCGAACGTTGATGATGAAACTCGCCCCCAAGCGTGAGTAGAGATATTGCGAAGACGCCCCCAACTGTAATTACCTGCAAAAAAAAATAAAAATAAAAAATGAAAAGTAAAAAAAAATTAAAAAAATAATAATATTGCTCACATGCTAGGCGAGACTTTTTGCCACGTGGTGGACTTGTGATGCTCGAGAGCCAGTCGAGTCTTGAATAGAATGTAGTGTGCTTGCGGCTGGGGCAAGGCTTTCTGCTCGCAACTTAACACGGCTGTAGCGCTCGCTGCTCGGGCACGCTGGCTATATTGCTTGTGTTGAGTACGAGTCTTTGAACCAATATCGTGCATTGGGCTCGTGGTTCAACGAGACTTTGGACCAACATCGGGCGTTGGGCTCATGGTGGAGACGAGACTTTATGCTTGCCAAGGTGCAAGTCTTTGTACTCGCGTGAAAGGCGAGATTTTATGCTTGCGATAAGAGCAAGAATTATGTGCTCACGTGCAAGGTGAGGCTTTAGGTGCTTGCGATGTGATGCAAGGCTAAATAATGAAGGGTATAAGCAATCCTCATCTCCAACTCGATCGTGTCGCTATCCACGAACCTCGATCATATTGCTATCCACGAACCTCGAACTCGATCATGTTGCTGCTCCAAGTGCACATAAAAGTTTCTCCAACACAGGAATGTTTGTTTCCATGTTGTAGGTAATTCAAAGAGGATTCCAACGAGCCAAAAATTACTCAATTCGGACTTAAAATGAAGAAGTTAATGGAGAAAGATGATTTGAACGAAACGTGCATGTTGTTGCATACGTGGCAGTATTGACCGTGCACAGTTTGCTGACATGGCAGATAAGAATTGACGTGGCATTGATGAGTGGACTAGAATGCTGACGTGGCACTTGCTGACCGACCTAAGTTGTTGACATGGCAAACAAGTTGTGAACAATGCTGACGTGGACGGATGATGTGGCATTTTCGCTGTAGTGGCGAGTTGACTGTGATGCTGATGTGGCGAGTCCAATCAACTGGTTGGACCAAATCGGTCTGGTTCTTGTTGAACTGTTAATGATCTGTTTCGGTCTGAACCGAACTGCGGTGAACCTGAAGCTGGACTGTGGCTGGACAGATCTTATGGTCCAGATTCGATAGATCTGACGGATTAGATCCTCTGGATGAAGAGGCGTACCTGAAGATGGATTTATGTGGCTGTACAGGACAGATGACTTTGTAACGCTTTCTGCCACACCTATATCTGTTACAGTATCTCTGATTCGCAACTCTTCTGCAACTGTTTTCGCAACAGTTTATGTAACTGTTTCGCAACACTTTCTTCAAGTTTGCAACAGTTTCGCTGTAAACCCTAATATATATATTTTTTTTCTTTTTTGTGCTGCTGATTTTTGCATGGAATTTCGTGCAGATTTCTTCTGCACCTCTCCCAATGATAAAACATGATTCTTTCACTCGAATCCCCTTAGTCGGCGTCAATGTTTGTACCCAAAATAAATTCTAGGCACAAAACACGATTGATTTGATGATGATTATTGAAAATTAGGGTTATGAATCGATAGAAAATAAATAAGAGACAAGGATTTAACGTGGTTCGGAAAGTGTTGCCTACATCCACGGGGGAACAGAGAAATTTTTTATTGATTGTAGTATACAAGAGTTTTCTCCGGGTTAGCTAACCTAAAATTCCATATTTCTTAGGGTTTAGGATACATGTATTTATAGAGTTTATGTAACCCTAATTTTGATGTAAACTTCATGTGCAAGCAACTTGGGCAACAATCCTTCTGGAAACTTCTAGAATCTTCCGTCATGGGCTGGCTATACGGGCTTGATTACGGGATCACCGTGTATAAAATGCACGGTACAAACATCTCCCCCTCTTAACCTCCAACTTGTTGGTGGTTAAGAAAATTGTTTATCCTTTTGCGTCGAACGTTGATGATGAAACTCGCCCCCAAGCGTGAGTAGAGATATTGCGAAGACGCCCCAACTGTAATTACCTGCAAAAAAATTAAAAATTAAAAATGAAAAGTAAAAAAATATTTAAAAAATAATAATATTGCTCACGTGCTAGGCGAGACTTTTTGCCACGTGGTGGACTTGTGATGCTCGAGATCCAGTCGAGTCTTGAATAAAATGTAGTGTGCTTGCGGCTGGGGCAAGGCTTTCTGCTCGCAACTTAACACGGCTGTAGCGCTAGCTGCTCGGGCACGCTGGCTGTATTGCTTGTGTTAAGTACGAGTCTTTGAACCAATATCGGGCATTGGGCTCGTGGTTCAATGAGACTTTGGACCAACATCGGGCGTTGGGCTCGTGGTGGAGACGATACTTTATGCTTGCCAAGGTGCAAGTCTTTGTACTCGCGTGCAAGGCGAGATTTTATGCTTGCGATAAGAGCAAGACTTATTTGCTCACGTGTAAGGTGAGGATTTAGGTGCTTGCGATGTGATGCAAGGCCAAATAATGAAGGGTATAAGCAATCCTCATCTCCAACTCGATCGTGTCGCTATCCACGAACCTCGATCATATTGCTATCCACGAACATCGAAATCGATCATGTTGCTGCTCCAAGTGCACATAAAAGTTTCTCCGACACAGGAATTTTTGTTTCCATGTTATAGGTAATTCAAAGAGGATTCCAACGAGCCAAAAATCACTCAATTCGGACTTAAAATGAAGAAGTTAATGGAGAAAGATGATTTGAACGAAACGTGCATGTTGTTGCATACGTGGCAGTATTGACCGTGCACAGTTTGCTGACATGGCAGATAAGAATTGACGTGGCATTGATGAGTGGACTAGAATGCTGACCTGGCACTTGCTGACCGACCTAAGTTGTTGACATGGCAAACAAGTTGTGAACAATGCTGACGTGGACGAATGATGTGGCATTTTCGCTGTAGTGGCGAGTTGACTGTGATGCTGATGTGGCGAGTCCAATCAACTGGTTGGACCAAATCGGTCTGGTTCTTGTTGAACTGTTACTGATCTGTTTCGGTCTGAACCGAACTGCGGTGAACCTGAAGCTGGACTGTGGCTGGACAGATCTTATGGTCCAGATTCGATAGATCTGACGGATTAGATCCTCTGGATGAAGAGGCGTACCTGAAGATGGATTTATGTGGCTGTACAGGACAGATGACTTTGTAACGCTTTCTGCCACACCTATATCTGTTACAGTATCTCTGATTCGCAACTCTTCTGCAACTGTTTTCGCAACAGTTTATGTAACTGTTTCGCAACACTTTCTTCAAGTTTGCAACAGTTTCGCTGTAAACCCTAATATATATATTTTTTTCTTTTTTGTGCTGCTGATATTTGCATGGAATTTTGTGCAGATTTCTTCAGCACCTCTCCCAATGATAAAACATGATTCTTTCACTCGAATCCCCTTAGTCGGCGTCAATGTTTGTACCCAAAATAAATTCTAGGCACAAACACGATTGATTTGATGATGATTATTGAAAATTAGGGTTATGAATCGATAGAAAATAAATAAGAGACAAGGATTTAACGTGGTTCGGAAAGTGCTGCCTACATCCACGGGGGAACAGAGAAATTCTTTATTGATTGTAGTATACAAGAGTTTTCTCCGGGTTAGCTAACCTAAAATTCCATATTTCTTACGGTTTAGGATACATGTATTTATAGAGTTTATGTAACCCTAATTTTGATGTAAACTTCATGTGCAAGCAACTTGGGCAACAATCCTTCTGGAAACTTCTAGAATCTTCCGTCATGGGCTGGCTATACGGGCTTGATTACGGGATCACCGTGTATAAAATGCACGGTACAAACATCGCCCCCTCTTAACCTCCAACTTGTTGGTGGTTAAGAAAATTGTTTATCCTTTTGCGTCGAACGTTGATGATGAAACTCGCCCCCAAGCGTGAGTAGAGATATTGCGAAGACGCCCCCAACTGTAATTACCTGCAAAAAAAAAAAAAAAAAATGAAAAGTAAAAAAAAATTAAAAAAATAATAATATTGCTCACGTGCTAGGCGAGACTTTTTGCCACGTGGTGGACTTGTGATGCTCGAGAGCCAGTCGAGTCTTGAATAGAATGTAGTGTGCTTGCGGCTGGGGCAAGGCTTTCTTCTTGCAACTTAACACGGCTGTAGCGCTCGCTGCTCGGGTACGCTGGCTGTATTGCTTGTGTTGAGTACGAGTCTTTGAACCAATATCGGGTATTGGGCTCGTGGTTCAACGAGAATTTGGACCAACATCGGGAGTTGGGCTCGTGGTGGAGACGAGACTTTATGCTTGCCAAGGTGCAAGTCTTTGTACTCGCGTGCAAGGCGAGATTTTATGCTTGCGATAAGAGCAAGACTTATGTTCTCACGTGCAAGGTGAGGCTTTAGGTGCTTGCGATGTGATGCAAGGATAAATAATGAAGGGTATAAGCAATCCTCATCTCCAACTCGATCGTATCGGTATCCACAAACCTCGATCATATTGCTATCCACGAACCTCGAACTCGATCATGTTGCTGCTCCAAGTGCACATAAAAGTTTCTCCAACATAGGAATTTTTGTTTCCATGTTGTAGGTAATTCAAAGAGGATTCCAACGAGCCAAAAATTACTCAATTCGGACTTAAAATGAAGAAGTTAATGGAGAAAGATGATTTGAACGAAACGTGCATGTTGTTGTATACGTGGCAGTATTGACCGTGCACAGTTTGCTGACATGGCAGATAAGAATTGACGTGGCATTGATGAGTGGACTAGAATGCTGACGTGGCACTTGCTGACCGACCTAAGTTGTTGACATGGCAAACAAGTTGTGAACAATGCTGACGTGGACGGATGATGTGGCATTTTCGCTGTAGTGGCGAGTTGACTGTGATGCTGATGTGGCGAGTCCAATCAACTGGTTGGACCAAATCGTTCTGGTTCTTGTTGAACTGTTAATGATCTGTTTCGGTCTGAACCGAACTGCGGTGAACCTGAAGCTGGACTGTGGCTGGACAGATCTTATGGTCCAGATTCGATAGATCTGACGGATTAGATCCTCTGGATGAAGAGGCGTACCTGAGGCTGGATTTATGTGGCTGTACAGGACAGATGACTTTGTAACGCTTTCTGCCACACCTATATCTGTTACAGTATCTCTGATTCGCAACTCTTCTGCAACTGTTTTCGCAACAGTTTATGTAATTGTTTTGCAACGCTTTCTTCAAGTTTGCAACGGTTTCGCTGTGAACCCTAATATATATATTTTTTTCTTTTTTGTGCTGCTGATTTTTGCATGGAATTTCGTGCAGATTTCTTCCGCAATTCTCTCAATGATAAAACACGATTCTTTCACTCGAATCCCCTCAGTCGGCGCCAATGTTTGTACCCAAAATAAATTCTAGGCACAAAACACGATTGATTTGATGATGATTATTGAAAATTAGGATTATGAATCGATAGAAAATAAATAAGAGACAAGGATTTAACGTGGTTCGGCAAGTGTTGCCTACATCCACGGGGAACTGAGAAATTCTTTATTGATTGTAGTATACAAGAGTTTTCTCCGGGTTAGATAACCTAAAATTCCATATCTCTTAGGGTTTAGGATACATGTATTTATAGAGTTTATGTAACCCTAATTTTGATGTAAACTTCATGTGCCAGCAACTTGGGAAACAATCCTTCTGGAAACTTCTAGAAAATCTTCCGTCATGGGCTGGCTATACGGGCTTGATTACGGGCTCACCGTGTATAAAATACACGGTACAAATATAGCCCCCTCTTAACCTCCAACTTGTTGGTGGTTAAGAAAATTGTTTATCCTTTTGCGTCGAACGTTGATGATGAAACTCTCCCCCAAGCGTGAGTAGAGATATGGGGAAGACGCTCCCAACTGTAATTACCTGCAAAAAAAAATAAAAATAAAAATTAAAAGTAAAAAAAAATTAAAAAAATAAATAATTATATTGCTCACGTGCTAGGCGATACTTTTTTCCACGTGGTGGACTTGTGATGCTCGAGAGTCGAGTCTTGAATAGAATGTAGTGTGCTTGTGGCTGGGGCAAGGCTTTCTGCTCGCAACTTAATACGGATGTAGAGCTCGCTGCTCGGGAAGGCTGGTTGTATTGCTTGTGTTGAGTACGAGTCTTTGAACCAATATCGGGCATTGGGCTCGTGATTCAACGAGACTTTGGACCAACATCGGGCGTTGGGCTCGTGGTGGAGACGAGACTTTATGCTTGCCAAGGTGCAAGTCTTTGTACTCGCGTGCAAGGCGAGATTTTATGCTTGCGATAAGAGCAAGACTTATGTGCTCACGTGCAAGGTGAGGATTTAGGTGCTTGCGATGTGATGCAAGTCTAAATAGTGAAGGGTCTAAGCAATCCTCATCTCCAACTCGATCATGTCGCTATCCACGAACCTCGATCATATTACTATCCACGAACCTCGAACTCGATCATGTTGCTGCTCCAAGTGCACATATATGTTTCTCCAACACAGGAATTTTCATTTCCATGTTGTAGGTAATTCAAAGAGGATTCCAACGAGCCAAAAATTACTCAATTCGGACTTAAAATGAAGAAGTTAATGGAGAAAGATGATTTGAACGAAACGTGCATGTTGTTGCATACGTGGCAGTATTGACCGTGCACAGTTTGCTGACATGGCAGATAAGAATTGACGTGGCATTGATGAGTGGACTAGAATGCTGACGTGGCACTTGTTGACCGACCTAAGTTGTTGACATGGCAAACAAGTTGTGAACAATGCTGACGTGGACGGATGATGTGGCATTTTCGCTGTAGTGGCGAGTTTACTGTGATGCTGATGTGGCGAGTCCAATCAACTGGTTGGACCAAATCGGTCTGGTTCTTGTTGAACTGTTAATGATCTGTTTCGGCCTGAATCGAACTGCGGTGAACCTGAAGCTGGACTGTGGCTGGACAGATCTTATGGTCCAGATTCGATAGATCTGACGGATTAGATCCTCTGGATGAAGAGGCGTACCTGAAGATGGATTTATGTGGCTGTACAGGACAGATGACTTTGTAACGCTTTCTGCCACACCTATATCTGTTACAGTATCTCTGATTCGCAACTCTTCTGCAACTGTTTTCGCAACAGTTTATGTAACTGTTTCGCAACACTTTCTTCAAGTTTGCAACAGTTTCGCTGTAAACCCTAATATATATATTTTTTTCTTTTTTGTGCTGCTGATATTTGCATGGAATTTCGTGCAGATTTCTTCTGCACCTCTCCCAATGATAAAACATGATTCTTTCACTCGAATCCCCTTAGTCGGCGTCAATGTTTGTACCCAAAATAAATTCTAGGCACAAAACACGATTGATTTGATGATGATTATTGAAAATTAGGGTTATTAATCGATAGAAAATAAATAAGAGACAAGGATTTAACGTGGTTCGGCAAGTGCTGCCTACATCCACGGGGGAACAGAGAAATTCTTTATTGATTGTAGTATACAAGAGTTTTCTCCGGGTTAGCTAACCTAAAATTCCATATTTCTTAGGGTTTAGGATACATGTATTTATAGAGTTTATGTAACCCTAATTTTGATGTAAACTTCATGTGCAAGCAACTTGGGCGACAATCCTTCTGGAAACTTCTAGAATCTTCCGTCATGGGCTGGCTATACGGGATTGATTACGGGATCACCGTGTATAAAATGCACTGTATAAACATCGCCCCCTCTTAACCTCCAACTTGTTGGTGGTTAAGAAAATTGTTTATCCTTTTGCGTCGAACGTTGATGATGAAACTCGCCCCCAAGCGTGAGTAGAGATATTGCGAAGACGCCCCCAACTGTAATTAGCTGCAAAAAAAAAATAAAAATAAAAAATGAAAAGTAAAAAAAAATTAAAAAAATAATAATATTGCTCACATGCTAGGCGAGACTTTTTGCCACGTGGTGGACTTGTGATGCTCGAGAGCCAGTCGAGTCTTGAATAGAATGTAGTGTGCTTGCGGCTGGGGCAAGGCTTTCTGCTCGCAACTTAACACGGCTGTAGAGCTCGCTGCTCGGGCACGCTGGCTATATTGCTTGTGTTGAGTACGAGTCTTTGAACCAATATCGTGCATTGGGCTCGTGGTTCAACGAGACTTTGGACCAACATCGGGCGTTGGGCTCATGGTGGAGACGAGACTTTATGCTTGCCAAGGTGCAAGTCTTTGTACTCGCGTGCAAGGCGAGATTTTATGCTTGCGATAAGAGCAAGACTTATGTGCTCACGTGCAAGGTGAGGCTTTAGGTGCTTGCGATGTGATGCAAGGCTAAATAATGAAGGGTATAAGCAATCCTCATCTCCAACTCGATCGTGTCGCTATCCACGAACCTCGATCATAATGCTATCCACGAACATCGAAATCGATCATGTTGCTGCTCCAAGTGCACATAAAAGTTTCTCCAACACAGGAATTTTTGTTTCCATGTTATAGGTAATTCAAAGAGGATTCCAACGAGCCAAAAATCACTCAATTCGGACTTAAAATGAAGAAGTTAATGGAGAAAGATGATTTTAACGAAACGTGCATGTTGTTGCATACGTGGCAGTATTGACCGTGCACAGTTTGCTGACATGGCAGATAAGAATTGACGTGGCATTGATGAGTGGACTAGAATGCTGACGTGGCACTTGCTGACCGACCTAAGTTGTTGACATGGCAAACAAGTTGTGAACAATGCTGACGTGGACGGATGATGTGGCATTTTCGCTGTAGTGGCGAGTTGACTTTGATGCTGATGTGGCGAGTCCAATCAACTGGTTGGACCAAATCGGTCTGGTTCTTGTTGAACTGTTACTGATCTGGTTCGGTCTGAACCGAACTGCGGTGAACCTGAAGCTGGACTGTGGCTGGACATATCTTATGGTCCAAATTCGATACATCTGACGGATTAGATCCTCTGGATGAAGAGGCGTACCTGAAGATGGATTTATGTGGCTGTACAGGACAGATGACTTTGTAACGCTTTCTACCACACCTATATCTGTTACAGTATCTCTGATTCGCAACTCTTCTGCAACTGTTTTCGCAACAGTTTATGTAACTGTTTCGCAACGCTTTCTTCAAGTTTGCAACAGTTTCGCTGTAAACCCTAATATATATTTTTTTCTTTTTTGTGATGCTGATTTTTGCATGGAATTTCGTGCAGATTTCTTCTGCACCTCTCCCAATGATAAAACATGATTCTTTCACTCGAATCCCCTTAGTCGGCGTCAATGTTTGTACCCAAAATAAATTCTAGGCACAAAACACGATTGATTTGATGATGATTATTGAAAATTAGGGTTATGAATCGATAGAAAATAAATAAGAGACAAGGATTTAACGTGGTTCGGCAAGTGTTGCCTACATCCACGGGGGAACAGAGAAATTCTTTATTGATTGTAGTATACAAGAGTTTTCTCCGGGTTAGCTAACCTAAAATTCCATATTTCTTAGGGTTTAGGATACATGTATTTATAGAGTTTATGTAACCCTAATTTTGATGTAAACTTCATGTGCAAGCAACTTGGGCAACAATCCTTCTGGAAACTTCTAGAATCTTCCGTCATGGGCTGGCTATACGGGCTTGATTACGGGATCACCGTGTATAAAATGCACGGTACAAACATCGCCCCCTCTTAACCTCCAACTTGTTGGTGGTTAAGAAAATTGTTTATCCTTTTGCGTCGAACGTTGATGATGAAACTCGCCCCCAAGCGTGAGTAGAGATATTGCGAAGACGCCCCCAACTGTAATTACCTGCAAAAAAAAAATAAAAAAATAATGAAAAGTAAAAAAAAATTAAAAAAATAATAATATTGCTCACGTGCTAGGAAAGACTTTTTGCCACGTGGTGGACTTGTGATGCTCGAGAGCCAGTCGAGTCTTGAATAGAATGTAGTGTGCTTGCGGCTGGGGCAAGGCTTTCTGCTCGCAACTTAACACGGCTGTAGCGCTCGCTGCTCGGGCACGCTGGCTATATTGCTTGTGTTGAGTACGAGTCTTTGAACCAATATCGGGCATTGGGCTCGTGGTTCAACGAGACTTTGGACCAACATCGGGCGTTGGGCTCATGGTGGTGACGAGACTTTATGCTTGCCAAGGTGCAAGTCTTTGTACTCGCGTGCAAGGCGAGATTTTATGCTTGCGATAAGAGCAAGACTTATGTGCTCACGTGAAAGGTGAGGCTTTAGGTGCTTGCGATGTGATGCAAGGCTAAATAATGAAGGGTATAAGCAATCCTCATCTCCAACTCGATCGTGTCGCTATCCACGAACCTCGATCATATTGCTATCCACGAACCTCGAACTCGATCATGTTGCTGCTCCAAGTGCACATAAAAGTTTCTCCAACACAGGAATTTTTGTTTCCATGTTGTAGGTAATTCAAAGAGGATTCCAACGAGCCAAAAATAACTCAATTCGGACTTAAAATGAAGAAGTTAATGGAGAAAGATGATTTGAAAGAAACGTGCATGTTGTTGCATACGTGGCAGTATTGACCGTGCACAGTTTGCTGACATGGCAGATAAGAATTGACGTGGCATTGATGAGTGGACTAGAATGCTGACGTGGCACTTGCTGACCGACCTAAGTTGTTGACATGGCAAACAAGTTGTGAACAATGCTGACGTGGACGGATGATGTGGCATTTTCGCTGTAGTGGCGAGTTGACTGTGATGCTGATGTGGCGAGTCCAATCAACTGGTTGGACCAAATCGGTCTGGTTCTTGTTGAACTGTTACTGATCTGGTTCGGTCTGAACCGAACTGCGGTGAACCTGAAGCTGGACTGTGGCTGGACAGATCTTATGGTACAGATTCGATACATCTGACGGATTAGATCCTCTGGATGAAGAGGTGTACCTGAAGATGGATTTATGTGGCTGTACAGGACAGATGACTTTGTAACGCTTTCTTCCACACCTATATCTGTTACAGTATCTCTGATTCGCAACTCTTCTGCAACTGTTTTCGCAACAGTTAATGTAACTGTTTCGCAACGCTTTCTTCAAGTTTGCAACAGTTTCGCTGTAAACCCTAATATATATATATTTTTCTTTTTTGTGCTGCTGATTTTTGCATGGAATTTCGTGCAGATTTCTTCTGCACCTCTCCCAATGATAAAACATGATTCTTTCACTCGAATCCCCTTAGTCGGCGTCAATGTTTGTACCCAAAATAAATTCTAGGCACAAAACACGATTGATTTGATGATTATTATTGAAAATTAGGGTTATGAATCGATAGAAAATAAATAAGAGACAAGGATTTAACGTGGTTCGGCAAGTGTTGCCTACATCCACGGGGGAACAGAGAAATTCTTTATTGATTGTAGTATACAAGAGTTTTCTCCTGGTTAGCTAACCTAAAATTCCATATTTCTTAGGGTTTAGGATACATGTATTTATAGAGTTTATGTAACCCTAATTTTGATGTAAACTTCATGTGCAAGCAACTTGGGCAACAATCCTTCTGGAAACTTCTAGAATCTTCCGTCATGGGCTGGCTATACGGGCTTGATTACGGGATCACCGTGTATAAAATGCACGGTACAAACATCTCCTCCTCTTAACCTCCAACTTGTTGGTGGTTAAGAAAATTGTTTATCCTTTTGCGTCGAACGTTGATGATGAAACTCGCCCCAAGCGTGAGTAGAGATATTGCGAAGACGCCCCCAACTGTAATAACCGGCAAAAAAATTAAAAAATAAAAATGAAAAGTAAAAAAAAATTAAAAAAATAATAATATTGCTCACGTGCTAGGCGAGACTTTTTTCCACGTGGTGGACTTGTGATGCTCGAGAGCCAGTCGATTCTTGAATAAAATGTAGTGTGCTTGCGGCTGGGGCAAGGCTTTCTGCTCGCAACTTAACACGGCTGTAGCGCTCGCTGCTCGGGCACGCTGGCTGTATTGCTTGTGTTAAGTACGAGTCTTTGAACCAATATAGGGCATTGGGCTCGTGGTTCAACGAGACTTTGGACCAACATCGGGCGTTGGGCTCGTGGTGGAGACGATACTTTATGCTTTCCAAGGTGCAAGTCTTTGTACTCGCGTGCAAGGCGAGATTTTATGCTTGCGATAAGAGCAAGACTTATGTGCTCACGTGCAAGGTGAGGCTTTAGGTGCTTGCGATGTGATGCAAGGCTAAATAATGAAGGGTATAAGCAATCCTCATCTCCAACTCGATCGTGTCGCTATCCACGAACCTCGATCATAATGCTATCCACGAACATCGAAATCGATCATGTTGCTGCTCCAAGTGCACATAAAAGTTTCTCCAACACAGGAATTTTTGTTTCCATGTTATAGGTAATTCAAAGAGGATTCCAACGAGCCAAAAATCACTCAATTCGGACTTAAAATGAAGAAGTTAATGGAGAAAGATGATTTTAACGAAACGTGCATGTTGTTGCATACGTGGCAGTATTGACCGTGCACAGTTTGCTGACATGGCAGATAAGAATTGACGTGGCATTGATGAGTGGACTAGAATGCTGACGTGGCACTTGCTGACCGACCTAAGTTGTTGACATGGCAAACAAGTTGTGAACAATGCTGACGTGGACGGATGATGTGGCATTTTCGCTGTAGTGGCGAGTTGACTTTGATGCTGATGTGGCGAGTCCAATCAACTGGTTGGACCAAATCGGTCTGGTTCTTGTTGAACTGTTACTGATCTGGTTCGGTCTGAACCGAACTGCGGTGAACCTGAAGCTGGACTGTGGCTGGACAGATCTTATGGTACAGATTCGATACATCTGACGGATTAGATCCTCTGGATGAAGAGGTGTACCTGAAGATGGATTTATGTGGCTGTACAGGACAGATGACTTTGTAACGCTTTCTTCCACACCTATATCTGTTACAGTATCTCTGATTCGCAACTCTTCTGCAACTGTTTTCGCAACAGTTAATGTAACTGTTTCGCAACGCTTTCTTCAAGTTTGCAACAGTTTCGCTGTAAACCCTAATATATATATATTTTTTTCTTTTTTGTGCTGCTGATTTTTGCATGGAATTTCGTGCAGATTTCTTCTGCACCTCTCCCAATGATAAAACATGATTCTTTCACTCGAATCCCCTTAGTCGGCGTCAATGTTTGTACCCAAAATAAATTCTAGGCACAAAACACGATTGATTTGATGATTATTATTGAAAATTAGGGTTATGAATCGATAGAAAATAAATAAGAGACAAGGATTTAACGTGGTTCGGCAAGTGTTGCCTACATCCACGGGGGAACAGAGAAATTCTTTATTGATTGTAGTATACAAGAGTTTTCTCCTGGTTAGCTAACCTAAAATTCCATATTTCTTAGGGTTTAGGATACATGTATTTATAGAGTTTATGTAACCCTAATTTTGATGTAAACTTCATGTGCAAGCAACTTGGGCAACAATCCTTCTGGAAACTTCTAGAATCTTCCGTCATGGGCTGGCTATACGGGCTTGATTACGGGATCACCGTGTATAAAATGCACGGTACAAACATCTCCTCCTCTTAACCTCCAACTTGTTGGTGGTTAAGAAAATTGTTTATCCTTTTGCGTCGAACGTTGATGATGAAACTCGCCCCCAAGCGTGAGTAGAGATATTGCGAAGACGCCCCCAACTGTAATAACCGGCAAAAAAATTAAAAAATAAAAATGAAAAGTAAAAAAAAATTAAAAAAATAATAATATTGCTCACGTGCTAGGCGAGACTTTTTGCCACGTGGTGGACTTGTGATGCTCGAGATCCAGTCGATTCTTGAATAAAATGTAGTGTGCTTGCGGCTGGGGCAAGGCTTTCTGCTCGCAACTTAACACGGCTGTAGCGCTCGCTGCTCGGGCACGCTGGCTGTATTGCTTGTGTTAAGTACGAGTCTTTGAACCAATATAGGGCATTGGGCTCGTGGTTCAACGAGACTTTGGACCAACATCGGGCGTTGGTCTCGTGGTGGAGACGATACTTTATGCTTTCCAAGGTGCAAGTCTTTGTACTCGCGTGCAAGGCGAGATTTTATGCTTGCGATAAGAGCAAGACTTATGTCCTCACGTGCAAGGTGAGGCTTTAGGTGCTTGCGATGTGATGCAAGGCTAAATAATGAAGGGTATAAGCAATCCTCATCTCCAACTCGATCGTGTCGCTATCCACGAACCTCGATCATATTGCTATCCACGAACATCGAAATCGATCATGTTGCTGCTCCAAGTGCACATAAAAGTTTCTCCAACACAGGAATTTTTGTTTCCATGTTATAGGTAATTCAAAGAGGATTCCAACGAGCCAAAAATCACTCAATTCGGACTTAAAATGAAGAAGTTAATGGAGAAAGATGATTTTAACGAAACGTGCATGTTGTTGCATACGTGGCAGTATTGACCGTGCACAGTTTGCTGACATGGCAGATAAGAATTGACGTGGCATTGATGAGTGGACTAGAATGCTGACGTGGCACTTGCTGACCGACCTAAGTTGTTGACATGGCAAACAAGTTGTGAACAATGCTGACGTGGACGGATGATGTGGCATTTTCGCTGTAGTGGCGAGTTGACTGTGATGCTGATGTGGCGAGTCCAATCAACTGGTTGGACCAAATCGGTCTGGTTCTTGTTGAACTGTTAATGATCTGTTTCGGTCTGAACCGAACTGCGGTGAACCTGAAGCTGGACTGTGGCTGGACAGATCTTATGGTCCAGATTCGATAGATCTGACGGATTAGATCCTCTGGATGAAGAGGCGTACCTGAAGATGGATTTATGTGGCTGTACAGGACAGATGACTTTGTAACGCTTTCTGCCATACCTATATCTGTTACAGTATCTCTGATTCGCAACTCTTCTGCAACTGTTTTCGCAACTGTTTATGTAACTGTTTCGCAACACTTTCTTCAAGTTTGCAACAGTTTCGCTGTAAACCCTGATATATATATTTTTTTCTTTTTTGTGTTGCTGATTTTTGCATGGAATTTCGTGCAGATTTCTTCTGCACCTCTCCCAATGATAAAACATGATTCTTTCACTCGAATCCCCTTAGTCGGCGTCAATGTTTGTACCCAAAATAAATTCTAGGCACAAAACACGATTGATTTGATGATGATTATTGAAAATTAGGGTTATGAATCGATAGAAAATAAATAAGAGACAAGGATTTAACGTGGTTCGGCAAGTGCTGCCTACATCCACGGGGGAACAGAGAAATTCTTTATTGATTGTAGTATACAAGAGTTTTCTCCGGGTTAGCTAACCTAAAATTCCATATTTCTTAGGGTTTAGGATACATGTATTTATAGAGTTTATGTAACCCTAATTTTGATGTAAACTTCATGTGCAAGCAACTTGGGCGACAATCCTTCTGGAAACTTCTAGAATCTTCCGTCATGGGCTGGCTATACGGGCTTGATTACGGGATCACCGTGTATAAAATGCACAGTACAAACATCGCCCCCTCTTAACCTCCAATTTGTTGGTGGTTAAGAAAATTGTTTATCCTTTTGCGTCGAACGTTGATGATGAAACTCGCCCCCAAGCGTGAGTAGAGATATTGCGAAGACGCCCCCAACTGTAATTACCTGCAAAAAAAAAAAAAAAAAAATGAAAAGTAAAAAAAAATTAAAAAAATAATAATATTGCTCACGTGCTAGGCGAGACTTTTTGCCACGTGGTGGACTTGTGATGCTCGAGAGCCAGTCGAGTCTTGAATAGAATGTAGTGTGCTTGCGGCTGGGGCAAGGCTTTCTGCTCGCAACTTAACACGGCTGTAGCGCTCGCTGCTCGGGCACGCTGGCTATATTGCTTGTGTTGAGTACGAGTCTTTGAACCAATATCGGGCATTGGGATCGTGGTTCAACGAGACTTTGGACCAACATCGGGCGTTGGGCTCATGGTGGAGACGAGACTTTATGCTTGCCAAGGTGCAAGTCTTTGTACTCGCGTGCAAGGCGAGATTTTATGCTTGTGATAAGAGCAAGACTTATGTGCTCACGTGCAAGGTGAGGCTTTAGGTGCTTGCGATGTGATGCAAGTCTAAATAGTGAAGGGTCTAAGCAATCCTCATCTCCAACTCGATCATGTCGCTATCCACGAACCTCGATCATATTGCTATCCACGAACCTCGAACTCGATCATGTTGCTGCTCCAAGTGCACATAAATGTTTCTCCAACACAGGAATTTTCGTTTCCATGTTGTAGGTAATTCAAAGAGGATTCCAACGAGCCAAAAATCACTCAATTCGGACTTAAAATGAAGAAGTTAATGGCGAAAGAAGATTTGAACGAAACGCGCATGCTGTTGCATACGTGGCAGTGTTGACCGTGCACAGTTTGCTGACATGGCAGATAAGAATTGACGTGGCATTGATGAGTGGACTAGAATGCTGACGTGGCACTTGCTGACCGACCTAAGTTGTTGACATGGCAAACAAGTTGTGAACAATGCTGACGTGGACGGATGATGTGGCATTTTCGCTGTAGTGGCGAGTTGACTGTGATGCTGATGTGGCGAGTCCAATCAACTGGTTGGACCAAATCGGTCTGGTTCTTGTTGAACTGTTACTGATCTGGTTCGGTCTGAACCGAACTGCGGTGAACCTGAAGCTGGACTGTGGCTGGACAGATCTTATGGTACAGATTCGATACATCTGACGGATTAGATCCTCTGGATGAAGAGGTGTACCTGAAGATGGATTTATGTGGCTGTACAGGACAGATGACTTTGTAACGCTTTCTTCCACACCTATATCTGTTACAGTATCTCTGATTCGCAACTCTTCTGCAACTGTTTCCGCAACAGTTAATGTAACTGTTTCGCAACGCTTTCTTCAAGTTTGCAACAGTTTCGCTGTAAACCCTAATATATATATTTTTTTCTTTTTTGTGCTGCTGATTTTTGCATGGAATTTCGTGCAGATTTCTTCTGCACCTCTCCCAATGATAAAACATGATTCTTTCACTCGAATCCCCTTAGTCGGCGTCAATGTTTGTACCCAAAATAAATTCTAGGCACAAAACACGATTGATTTGATGATGATTATTGAAAATTAGGGTTATGAATCGATAGAAAATAAATAAGAGACAAGGATTTAACGTGGTTCGGCAAGTGTTGCCTACATCCACGGGGGAACAGATAAATTCTTTATTGATTGTAGTATACAAGAGTTTTCTCCGGGTTAGCTAACCTAAAATTCCATATTTCTTAGGGTTTAGGATACATGTATTTATAGAGTTTATGTAACCCTAATTTTGATGTAAACTTCATGTGCAAGCAACTTGGGCAACAATCCTTCTGGAAACTTCTAGATTCCGTCATGGGCTGGCTATACGGGCTTGATTACGGGATCACCGTGTATAAAATGCACGGTACAAACATCTCCCCCTCTTAACCTCCAACTTGTTGGTGGTTAAGAAAATTGTTTATCCTTTTGCGTCGAACGTTGATGATGAAACTCTCCCCCAAGCGTGAGTAGAGATATTGCGAAGACGCCCCAACTGTAATTACCTGCAAAAAAATTAAAAATTAAAAATGAAAAGTAAAAAAAAATTAAAAAAATAATAATATTGCTCACGTGCTAGGCGAGACTTTTTGCCACGTGGTGGACTTGTGATGCTCGAGAGCCAGTCGAGTCTTGAATACAATGTACTGTGCTTGCGGCTGGGGCAAGGCTTTCTGCTCGCAACTTAACACGGCTGTAGCGCTCGCTGCTCGGCCACGCTGGCTGTATTGCTTGTGTTAAGTACGAGTCTTTGAACCAATATCGGGCATTGGGCTCGTGGTTCAACGAGACTTTGGACCAACATCGGGCGTTGGGCTCGTGGTGGAGACGATACTTTATGCTTGCCAAGGTGCAAGACTTTGTACTCGCGTGCAAGGCGAGATTTTATGCTTGCGATAAGAGCAAGACTTATTTGCTCACGTGCAAGGTGAGGCTTTAGGTGCTTGCGATGTGATGCAAGGCTAAATAATGAAGGGTATAAGCAATCCTCATCTCCAACTCGATCGTGTCGCTATCCACGAACCTCGATCATATTGCTATCCACGAACATCGAAATCGATCATGTTGCTGCTCCAAGTGCACATAAAAGTTTCTCCAACACAGGAATTTTTGTTTCCATGTTATAGGTAATTCAAAGAGGATTCCAACGAGCCAAAAATCACTCAATTCGGACTTAAAATGAAGAAGTTAATGGAGAAAGATGATTTTAACGAAACGTGCATGTTGTTGCATACGTGGCAGTATTGACCGTGCACAGTTTGCTGACATGGCAGATAAGAATTGACGTGGCATTGATGAGTGGACTAGAATGCTGACGTGGCACTTGCTGACCGACCTAAGTTGTTGACATGGCAAACAAGTTGTGAACAATGCTGACGTGGACGGATGATGTGGCATTTTCGCTGTAGTGGCGAGTTGACTGTGATGCTGATGTGGCGAGTCCAATCAACTGGTTGGACCAAATCGGTCTGGTTCTTGTTGAACTGTTACTGATCTGGTTCGGTCTGAACCGAACTGCGGTGAACCTGAAGCTGGACTGTGGCTGGACATATCTTATGGTCCAGATTCGATACATCTGACGGATTAGATCCTCTGGATGAAGAGGCGTACCTGAAGATGGATTTATGTGGCTGTACAGGACAGATGACTTTGTAACGCTTTCTACCACACCTATATCTGTTACAGTATCTCTGATTCGCAACTCTTCTGCAACTGTTTTCGCAACAGTTTATGTAACTGTTTCGCAACGCTTTCTTCAAGTTTGCAACAGTTTCGCTGTAAACCCTAATATATATTTTTTTCTTTTTTGTGATGCTGATTTTTGCATGGAATTTCGTGCAGATTTCTTCTGCACCTCTCCCAATGATAAAACATGATTCTTTCACTCGAATCCTCTTAGTCGGCGTCAATGTTTGTACCCAAAATAAATTCTAGGCACAAAACACGATTGATTTGATGATGATTATTGAAAATTAGGGTTATGAATCGATAGAAAATAAATAAGAGACAAGGATTTAACGTGGTTCGGCAAGTGTTGCCTACATCCACGGGGGAACAGAGAAATTCTTTATTGATTGTAGTATACAAGAGTTTTCTCCGGGTTAGCTAACCTAAAATTCCATATTTCTTAGGGTTTAGGATACATGTATTTATAGAGTTTATGTAACCCTAATTTTGATGTAAACTTCATGTGCAAGCAACTTGGGCAACAATCCTTCTGGAAACTTCTAGAATCTTCCGTCATGGGCTGGCTATACGGGCTTGATTACGGGATCACCGTGTATAAAATGCACGGTACAAACATCTCCCCCTCTTAAACTCCAACTTGTTGGTGGTTAAGAAAATTGTTTATCCTTTTGCGTCGAACGTTGATGATGAAACTCGCCCCCAAGCGTGAGTAGAGATATTGCGAAGACGCCCCCAACTGTAATTACCTGTAAAAAAATTAAAAAATAAAAATTAAAAGTAAAAAAAAATTAAAAAAATAATAATATTGCTCACGTGCTAGGCGAGACTTTTTGCCACGTGGTGGACTTGTGATGCTCGAGAGCCAGTCGAGTCTTGAATAGAATGTAGTGTGCTTGCGGCTGGGGCAAGGCTTTCTGCTCGCAACTTAACACGGCTGTAGCGCTCGCTGCTCGGGCACGCTGGCTGTATTGCTTGTGTTAAGTACGAGTCTTTGAACCAATATAGGGCATTGGGCTCGTGGTTCAACGAGACTTTGGACCAACATCGGGCGTTGGGCTCGTGGTGGAGACGATACTTTATGCTTTCCAAGGTGCAAGTCTTTGTACTCGCGTGCAAGGCGAGATTTTATGCTTGCGATAAGAGCAACTTATGTGCTCACGTGCAAGGTGAGGCTTTAGGTGCTTGCGATGTGATGCAAGGCTAAATAATGAAGGGTATAAGCAATCCTCATCTCCAACTCGATCGTGTCGCTATCCACGAACCTCGATCATAATGCTATCCACGAACATCGAAATCGATCATGTTGCTGCTCCAAGTGCACATAAAAGTTTCTCCAACACAGGAATTTTTGTTTCCATGTTATAGGTAATTCAAAGAGGATTCCAACGAGCCAAAAATTACTCAATTCGGACTTAAAATGAAGAAGTTAATGGAGAAAGATGATTTAAACGAAACGTGCATGTTGTTGCATACGTGGCAGTATTGACCGTCCACAGTTTGCTGACATGGCAGATAAGAATTGACATGGCATGGATGAGTGGACTAGAATGCTGACGTGGCACTTGCTGACCGACCTAAGTTGTTGACATGGCAAACAAGTTGTGAACAATGCTGACGTGGACGGATGATGTGGCATTTTCGCTGTAGTGGCGAGTTGACTGTGATGCTGATGTGGCGAGTCCAATCAACTGGTTGGACCAAATCGGTCTGGTTCTTGTTGAACTGTTACTGATCTGGTTCGGTCTGAACCGAACTGCGGTGAACCTGAAGCTGGACTGTGGCTGGACAGATCTTATGGTCCAGATTCGATAGATCTGACGGATTAGATCCTCTGGATGAAGAGGCGTACCTGAAGATGGATTTATGTGGCTGTACAGGACAGATGACTTTGTAACGCTTTCTACCACACCTATATCTGTTACAGTATCTCTGATTCGCAACTCTTCTGCAACTGTTTTCGTAACAGTTTATGTAACTGTTTCGCAACACTTTCTTCAAGTTTGCAACAGTTTCGCTGTAAACCCTAATATATATTTTTTTATTTTTTGTGCTGCTGATTTTTGCATGGAATTTCGTGCAGATTTCTTCTGCACCTCTCCCAATGATAAAACATGATTCTTTCACTCGAATCCCCTTAGTCGGCGTCAATGTTTGTACCCAAAATAAATTCTAGGCACAAAACACGATTGATTTGATGATGATTATTGAAAATTAGGGTTATGAATCGATAGAAAATAAATAAGAGACAAGGATTTAACGTGGTTCGGAAAGTGTTGCCTACATCCACGGGGGAACAGAGAAATTTTTTATTGATTGTAGTATACAAGAGTTTTCTCCGGGTTAGCTAACCTAAAATTCCATATTTCTTAGGGTTTAGGATACATGTATTTATAGAGTTTATGTAACCCTAATTTTGATGTAAACTTCATGTGCAAGCAACTTGGGCAACAATCCTTCTGGAAACTTCTAGAATCTTCCGTCATGGGCTGGCTATACGGGCTTGATTACGGGATCACCGTGTATAAAATGCACGGTACAAACATCTCCCCCTCTTAACCTCCAACTTGTTGGTGGTTAAGAAAATTGTTTATCCTTTTGCGTCGAACGTTGATGATGAAACTCGCCCCCAAGCGTGAGTAGAGATATTGCGAAGACGCCCCCAACTGTAATTACCTGTAAAAAAATTAAAAAATAAAAATGAAAAGTAAAAAAAAATTAAAAAAATAATAATATTGCTCACGTGCTAGGCGAGACTTTTTGCCACGTGGTGGACTTGTGATGCTCGAGAGCCAGTCGAGTCTTGAATAGAATGTAGTGTGCTTGCGGCTGGGGCAAGGCTTTCTGCTCGCAACTTAACACGGCTATAGCGCTCGCTGCTCGGGCACGCTGGCTGTATTGCTTGTGTTAAGTACGAGTCTTTGAACCAATATCGGGCATTGGGCTCGTGGTTCAACGAGACTTTGGACCAACATCGGGCGTTGGGCTCGTGGTGGAGACGATACTTTATGCTTGCCAAGGTGCAAGTCTTTGTACTCGCGTGCAAGGCGAGATTTTATGCTTGCGATAAGAGCAAGACTTATGTGCTCACGTGCAAGGTGAGGCTTTAGGTTCTTGCGATGTGATGCAAGGCTAAATAATGAAGGGTATAAGCAATCCACATCTCCAACTCGATCGTGTCGCTATCCACGAACCTCGATCATATTGCTATCCACGAACATCGAAATCGATCATGTTGCTGCTCCAAGTGCACATAAAAGTTTCTCCAACACAGGAATTTTTGTTCCCATGTTATAGATAATTCAAAGAGGATTCCAACGAGCCAAAAATCACTCAATTCGGACTTAAAATGAAGAAGTTAATGGAGAAAGATGATTTGAACGAAACGTGCATTTTGTTGCATACGTGGCAGTATTGACCGCCCACAGTTTGCTGACATGGCAGATAAGAATTGACATGGCATTGATGAGTGGACTAGAATGCTGACATGGCACTTGCTGACCGACCTAAGTTGTTGACATGGCAAACAAGTTGTGAACAATGCTGACGTGGACGGATGATGTGGCATTTTCGCTGTAGTGGCGAGTTGACTGTGATGCTGATGTGGCGAGTCCAATCAACTGGTTGGACCAAATCGGTCTGGTTCTTGTTGAACTGTTACTGATCTGGTTCGGTCTGAACCGAACTGCGGTGAACCTGAAGCTGGACTGTGGCTGGACAGATCTTATGGTCCAGATTCGATAGATCTGACGGATTAGATCCTCTGGATGAAGAGGCGTACCTGAAGATGGATTTATGTGGCTGTACAGGACAGATGACTTTGTAACGCTTTCTACCACACCTATATCTGTTACAGTATCTCTGATTCGCAACTCTTCTGCAACTGTTTTCGTAACAGTTTATGTAACTGTTTCGCAACGCTTTCTTCAAGTTTGCAACAGTTTCGCTGTAAACCCTAATATATATTTTTTTATTTTTTGTGCTGCTGATTTTTGCATGGAATTTCGTGCAGATTTCTTCTGCACCTCTCCCAATGATAAAACATGATTCTTTCACTCGAATCCCCTTAGTCGGCGTCAATGTTTGTACCCAAAATAAATTCTAGGCACAAAACACGATTGATTTGATGATGATTATTGAAAATTAGGGTTATGAATCGATAGAAAATAAATAAGAGACAAGGATTTAACGTGGTTCGGCAAGTGTTGCCTACATCCACGGGGGAACAGAGAAATTCTTTATTGATTGTAGTATACAAGAGTTTTCTCCGGGTTAGCTAACCTAAAATTCCATATTTCTTAGGGTTTAGGATACATGTATTTATAGAGTTTATGTAACCCTAATTTTGATGTAAACTTCATGTGCAAGCAACTTGGGCAACAATCCTTCTGGAAACTTCTAGAATCTTCCGTCATGGGATGGCTATACGGGCTTGATTACGGGATCACCGTGTATAAAATGCACGGTACAAACATCGCCCACTCTTAACCTCCAACTTGTTGGTGGTTAAGAAAATTGTTTATCCTTTTGCGTCGAACGTTGATGATGAAACTCGTCCCCAAGCGTGAGTAGAGATATTGCGAAGACGCCCCCAACTGTAATTACCTGCAAAAAATAAAAATAAAAAGTAAAAAAAAATTAAAAAAATAATAATATTGCTCACGTGCTAGGCGAGACTTTTTGCCACGTGGTGGACTTGTGATGCTCGAGAGCCAGTCGAGTCTTGAATAGAATGTAGTGTGCTTGCGGCTGGGGCAAGGCTTTCTGCTCGCAACTTAACACGGCTGTAGCGCTCGCTGCTCGGGCACGCTGGCTGTATTGCTTGTGTTGAGTACGAGTCTTTGAACCAATATCGGGCATTGGGCTCGTGGTTAAACGAGACTTTGGACCAACATCGGGCGTTGGGCTCGTGGTGGAGACGATACTTTATGCTTTCCAAGGTGCAAGTCTTTGTACTCGCGTGCAAGGCGAGATTTTATGCTTGCGATAAGAGCAAGACTTATTTGCTCACGTGCAAGGTGAGGCTTTAGGTGCTTGCGATGTGATGCAAGGCCAAATAATGAAGGGTATAAGCAATCCTCATCTCCAACTCGATCGTGTCGCTATCCACGAACCTCGATCATATTGCTATCCACGAACATCGAAATCGATCATGTTGCTGCTCCAAGTGCACATAAAAGTTTCTCCGACACAGGAATTTTTGTTTCCATGTTATAGGTAATTCAAAGAGGATTCCAACGAGCCAAAAATCACTCAATTCGGACTTAAAATGAAGAAGTTAATGGAGAAAGATGATTTGAACGAAACGTGCATGTTGTTGCATACGTGGCAGTATTGACCGTGCAAAGTTTGCTGACATGGCAGATAAGAATTGACGTGGCATTGATGAGTGGACTAGAATGCTGACATGGCACTTGCTGACCGACCTAAGTTGTTGACATGGCAAACAAGTTGTGAACAATGCTGACGTGGACAGATGATGTGGCATTTTTGCTGTAGTGGCGAGTTGGCTGTGATGCTGATGTGGCGAGTCCAATCAACTGGTTGGACCAAATCGGTTTGGTCTTGTTGAACTGTTACTGATCTGGTTCGGTCTGAACCGAACTGCGGTGAACCTGAAGCTGGACTGTGGCTGGACAGATTTTATGGTCCAGATTCGATAGATCTGACGGATTAGATCCTCTGGATGAAGAGGCGTACCTGAAGATGGATTTATGTGGCTGTACAGGACAGATGACTTTGTAACGCTTTCTGCCACACCTATATCTGTTACAGTATCTCTGATTCGCAACTCTTCTGCAACTGTTTTCGCAACAGTTTATGTAACTGTTTCGCAACGCTTTCTTCAAGTTTGCAACAGTTTCGCTGTAAACCCTAATATATATATATTTTTTTTCTTTTTTGTGCTGCTGATTTTTGCATGGAATTTCGTGCAGATTTCTTCTGCACCTCTCCCAATGATAAAACATGATTCTTTCACTCGAATCCCCTTAGTCGGTGTCAATGTTTGTACCCAAAATAAATTCTAGGCACAAAACACGATTGATTTGATGATGATTATTGAAAATTAGGGTTATGAATCGATAGAAAATAAATAAGAGACAAGGATTTAACGTGGTTCGGCAAGTGTTTCCTACATCCACGGGGGAACAGAGAAATTCTTTATTGATTGTAGTATACAAGAGTTTTCTCCGGGTTAGCTAACCTAAAATTCCATATTTCTTAGGGTTTAGGATACATGTATTTATAGAGTTTATGTAACCCTAATTTTGATGTAAACTTCATGTGCAAGCAACTTGGGCAACAATCCTTCTGGAAACTTCTAGAATCTTCCGTCATGGGCTGGCTATACGGGCTTGATTACGGGATCACCGTGTATAAAATGCACGGTACAAACATCGCCCACTCTTAACCTCCAACTTGTTGGTGGTTAACAAAATTGTTTATCCTTTTGCGTCGAACGTTGATGATGAAACTCGTCCCCAAGCGTGAGTAGAGATATTGCGAAGACGCCCCCAACTGTAATTACCTGCAAAAAATAAAAATAAAAAGTAAAAAAAAATTAAAAAAATAATAATATTGCTCACGTGCTAGGCGAGACTTTTTGCCACGTGGTGGACTTGTGATGCTCGAGAGCCAGTCGAGTCTTGAATAGAATGTAGTGTGCTTGCGGCTGGGGCAAGGCTTTCTGCTCGCAACTTAACACGGCTGTAGCGCTCGCTGCTCGGGCACGCTGGCTGTATTGCTTGTGTTGAGTACGAGTCTTTGAACCAATATCGGGCATTGGGCTCGTGGTTAAACGAGACTTTGGACCAACATCGGGCGTTGGGCTCGTGGTGGAGACGATACTTTATGCTTGCCAAGGTGCAAGTCTTTGTACTCGCGTGCAAGGCGAGATTTTATGCTTGCGATAAGAGCAAGACTTATTTGCTCACGTGCAAGGTGAGGCTTTAGGTGCTTGCGATGTGATGCAAGGCCAAATAATGAAGGGTATAAGCAATCCTCATCTCCAACTCGATCGTGTCGCTATCCACGAACCTCGATCATATTGCTATCCACGAACATCGAAATCGATCATGTTGCTGCTCCAAGTGCACATAAAAGTTTCTCCGACACAGGAATTTTTGTTTCCATGTTATAGGTAATTCAAAGAGGATTCCAACGAGCCAAAAATCACTCAATTCGGACTTAAAATGAAGAAGTTAATGGAGAAAGATGATTTGAACGAAACGTGCATGTTGTTGCATACGTGGCAGTATTGACCGTGCACAGTTTGCTGACATGGCAGATAAGAATTGACGTGGCATTGATGAGTGGACTAGAATGCTGACGTGGCACTTGCTGACCGACCTAAGTTGTTGACATGGCAAACAAGTTGTGAACAATGCTGACGTGGACGGATGATGTGGCATTTTCGCTGTAGTGGCGAGTTGACTGTGATGCTGATGTGGCGAGTCCAATCAACTGGTTGGACCAAATCGGTCTGGTTCTTGTTGAACTGTTACTGATCTGGTTCGGTCTGAACCGAACTGCGGTGAACCTGAAGCTGGACTGTGGCTGGACAGATCTTATGGTACAGATTCGATACATCTGACGGATTAGATCCTCTGGATGAAGAGGTGTACCTGAAGATGGATTTATGTGGCTGTACAGGACAGATGACTTTGTAACGCTTTCTTCCACACCTATATCTGTTACAGTATCTCTGATTCGCAACTCTTCTGCAACTGTTTCCGCAACAGTTAATGTAACTGTTTCGCAACGCTTTCTTCAAGTTTGCAACAGTTTCGCTGTAAACCCTAATATATATATTTTTTTCTTTTTTGTGCTGCTGATTTTTGCATGGAATTTCGTGCAGATTTCTTCTGCACCTCTCCCAATGATAAAACATGATTCTTTCACTCGAATCCCCTTAGTCGGCGTCAATGTTTGTACCCAAAATAAATTCTAGGCACAAAACACGATTGATTTGATGATGATTATTGAAAATTAGGGTTATGAATCGATAGAAAATAAATAAGAGACAAGGATTTAACGTGGTTCGGCAAGTGTTGCCTACATCCACGGGGGAACAGATAAATTCTTTATTGATTGTAGTATACAAGAGTTTTCTCCGGGTTAGCTAACCTAAAATTCCATATTTCTTAGGGTTTAGGATACATGTATTTATAGAGTTTATGTAACCCTAATTTTGATGTAAACTTCATGTGCAAGCAACTTGGGCAACAATCCTTCTGGAAACTTCTAGAATCTTCCATCATGGGCTGGCTATACGGGCTTGATTACGGGATCACCGTGTATAAAATGCACGGTACAAACATCTCCCCCTCTTAACCTCCAACTTGTTGGTGGTTAAGAAAATTGTTTATCCTTTTGCGTCGAACGTTGATGATGAAACTCGCCCCCAAGCGTGAGTAGAGATATTGCGAAGACGCCCCAACTGTAATTACCTGCAAAAAAATTAAAAAATAAAAATGAAAAGTAAAAAAAAATTAAAAAAATAATAATATTGCTCACGTGCTAGGAGAGACTTTTTGCCACGTGGTGGACTTGTGATGCTCGAGAGCCAGTCGAGTCTTGAATATAATGTACTGTGCTTGCGGCTGGGGCAAGGCTTTCTGCTCGCAACTTAACACGGCTGTAGCGCTCGCTGCTCGGGCACGCTGGCTATATTGCTTGTGTTGAGTACGAGTCTTTGAACCAATATCGGGCATTGGGCTCGTGGTTCAACGAGACTTTGGACCAACATCGGGCGTTGGGCTCGTGGTGGAGACGATACTTTATGCTTGCCAAGGTGCAAGTCTTTGTACTCGCGTGCAAGGCGAGATTTTATGCTTGCGATAAGAGCAAGACTTATGTGCTCACGTGCAAGGTGAGGCTTTAGGTTCTTGCGATGTGATGCAAGGCTAAATAATGAAGGGTATAAGCAATACTCATCTCCAACTCGATCGTGTCGCTATCCACGAACCTCGATCATATTGCTATCCACGAACATCGAAATCGATCATGTTGCTGCTCCAAGTGCACATAAAAGTTTCTCCAACACAGGAATTTTTGTTCCCATGTTATAGATAATTCAAAGAGGATTCCAACGAGCCAAAAATCACTCAATTCGGACTTAAAATGAAGAAGTTAATGGAGAAAGATGATTTGAACGAAACGTGCATGTTGTTGCATACGTGGCAGTATTGACCGTCCACAGTTTGCTGACATGGCAGATAAGAATTGACATGGCATGGATGAGTGGACTAGAATGCTGACGTGGCACTTGCTGACCGACCTAAGTTGTTGACATGGCAAACAAGTTGTGAACAATGCTGACGTGGACGGATGATGTGGCATTTTCGCTGTAGTGGCGAGTTGACTGTGATGCTGATGTGGCGAGTCCAATCAACTGGTTGGACCAAATCGGTCTGGTTCTTGTTGAACTGTTACTGATCTGGTTCGGTCTGAACCGAACTGCGGTGAACCTGAAGCTGGACTGTGGCTGGACAGATCTTATGGTCCAGATTCGATAGATCTGACGGATTAGATCCTCTGGATGAAGAGGCGTACCTGAAGATGGATTTATGTGGCTGTACAGGACAGATGACTTTGTAACGCTTTCTACCACACCTATATCTGTTACAGTATCTCTGATTCGCAACTCTTCTGCAACTGTTTTCGTAACAGTTTATGTAACTGTTTCGCAACACTTTCTTCAAGTTTGCAACAGTTTCGCTGTAAACCCTAATATATATTTTTTTATTTTTTGTGCTGCTGATTTTTGCATGGAATTTCGTGCAGATTTCTTCTGCACCTCTCCCAATGATAAAACATGATTCTTTCACTCGAATCCCCTTAGTCGGCGTCAATGTTTGTACCCAAAATAAATTCTAGGCACAAAACACGATTGATTTGATGATGATTATTGAAAATTAGGGTTATGAATCGATAGAAAATAAATAAGAGACAAGGATTTAACGTGGTTCGGAAAGTGTTGCCTACATCCACGGGGGAACAGAGAAATTTTTTATTGATTGTAGTATACAAGAGTTTTCTCCGGGTTAGCTAACCTAAAATTCCATATTTCTTAGGGTTTAGGATACATGTATTTATAGAGTTTATGTAACCCTAATTTTGATGTAAACTTCATGTGCAAGCAACTTGGGCAACAATCCTTCTGGAAACTTCTAGAATCTTCCGTCATGGGCTGGCTATACGGGCTTGATTACGGGATCACCGTGTATAAAATGCACGGTACAAACATCTCCCCCTCTTAACCTCCAACTTGTTGGTGGTTAAGAAAATTGTTTATCCTTTTGCGTCGAACGTTGATGATGAAACTCGCCCCCAAGCGTGAGTAGAGATATTGCGAAGACGCCCCCAACTGTAATTACCTGTAAAAAAATTAAAAAATAAAAATGAAAAGTAAAAAAAAATTAAAAAAATAATAATATTGCTCACGTGCTAGGCGAGACTTTTTGCCACGTGGTGGACTTGTGATGCTCGAGAGCCAGTCGAGTCTTGAATAGAATGTAGTGTGCTTGCGGCTGGGGCAAGGCTTTCTGCTCGCAACTTAACACGGCTATAGCGCTCGCTGCTCGGGCACGCTGGCTGTATTGCTTGTGTTAAGTACGAGTCTTTGAACCAATATCGGGCATTGGGCTCGTGGTTCAACGAGACTTTGGACCAACATCGGGCGTTGGGCTCGTGGTGGAGACGATACTTTATGCTTGCCAAGGTGCAAGTCTTTGTACTCGCGTGCAAGGCGAGATTTTATGCTTGCGATAAGAGCAAGACTTATGTGCTCACGTGCAAGGTGAGGCTTTAGGTTCTTGCGATGTGATGCAAGGCTAAATAATGAAGGGTATAAGCAATCCACATCTCCAACTCGATCGTGTCGCTATCCACGAACCTCGATCATATTGCTATCCACGAACATCGAAATCGATCATGTTGCTGCTCCAAGTGCACATAAAAGTTTCTCCAACACAGGAATTTTTGTTCCCATGTTATAGATAATTCAAAGAGGATTCCAACGAGCCAAAAATCACTCAATTCGGACTTAAAATGAAGAAGTTAATGGAGAAAGATGATTTGAACGAAACGTGCATGTTGTTGCATACGTGGCAGTATTGACCGTCCACAGTTTGCTGACATGGCAGATAAGAATTGACATGGCATTGATGAGTGGACTAGAATGCTGACATGGCACTTGCTGACCGACCTAAGTTGTTGACATGGCAAACAAGTTGTGAACAATGCTGACGTGGACGGATGATGTGGCATTTTCGCTGTAGTGGCGAGTTGACTGTGATGCTGATGTGGCGAGTCCAATCAACTGGTTGGACCAAATCGGTCTGGTTCTTGTTGAACTGTTACTGATCTGGTTCGGTCTGAACCGAACTGCGGTGAACCTGAAGCTGGACTGTGGCTGGACAGATCTTATGGTCCAGATTCGATAGATCTGACGGATTAGATCCTCTGGATGAAGAGGCGTACCTGAAGATGGATTTATGTGGCTGTACAGGACAGATGACTTTGTAACGCTTTCTGCCACACCTATATCTGTTACAGTATCTCTGATTCGCAAATCTTCTGCAACTGTTTTCGCAACAGTTTATGTAACTGTTTCGCAACGCTTTCTTCAAGTTTGCAACAGTTTCGCTGTAAACCCTAATATATATATTTTTTTCTTTTTTGTGCTGCTGATTTTTGCATGGAATTTCGTGCAGATTTCTTCTGCACCTCTCCCAATGATAAAACATGATTCTTTCACTCGAATCCCCTTAGTCGGCGTCAATGTTTGTACCCAAAATAAATTCTAGGAACAAAACACGATTGATTTGATGATGATTATTGAAAATTAGGGTTATCAATCGATAGAAAATAAATAAGAGACAAGGATTTAACGTGGTTCGGCAAGTGCTGCCTACATCCACGGGGGAACAGAGAAATTCTTTATTGATTGTAGTATACAAGAGTTTTCTCCGGGTTAGCTAACCTAAAATTCCATATTTCTTAGGGTTTAGGATACATGTATTTATAGAGTTTATGTAACCCTAATTTTGATGTAAACTTCATGTGCAAGCAACTTGGGCAACAATCCTTCTGGAAACTTCTAGAATCTTCCGTCATGGGCTGGCTATACGGGCTTGATTACGGGATCACCGTGTATAAAATGCACGGTACAAACATCTCCCCCTCTTAACCTCCAACTTGTTGGTGGTTAAGAAAATTGTTTATCCTTTTGCGTCGAACGTTGATGATGAAACTCGCCCCCAAGCGTGAGTAGAGATATTGCGAAGACGCCCCAACTGTAATTACCTGCAAAAAAATTAAAAAATAAAAATGAAAAGTAAAAAAAAATTAAAAAAATAATAATATTGCTCACGTGCTAGGAGAGACTTTTTGCCACGTGGTGGACTTGTGATGCTCGAGAGCCAGTCGAGTCTTGAATATAATGTACTGTGCTTGCGGCTGGGGCAAGGCTTTCTGCTCGCAACTTAACACGGCTGTAGCGCTCGCTGCTCGGGCACGCTGGCTATATTGCTTGTGTTGAGTACGAGTCTTTGAACCAATATCGGGCATTGGGCTCGTGGTTCAACGAGACTTTGGACCAACATCGGGCGTTGGGCTCGTGGTGGAGACGATACTTTATGCTTGCCAAGGTGCAAGTCTTTGTACTCGCGTGCAAGGCGAGATTTTATGCTTGCGATAAGAGCAAGACTTATGTGCTCACGTGCAAGGTGAGGCTTTAGGTTCTTGCGATGTGATGCAAGGCTAAATAATGAAGGGTATAAGCAATACTCATCTCCAACTCGATCGTGTCGCTATCCACGAACCTCGATCATATTGCTATCCACGAACATCGAAATCGATCATGTTGCTGCTCCAAGTGCACATAAAAGTTTCTCCAACACAGGAATTTTTGTTCCCATGTTATAGATAATTCAAAGAGGATTCCAACGAGCCAAAAATCACTCAATTCGGACTTAAAATGAAGAAGTTAATGGAGAAAGATGATTTGAACGAAACGTGCATGTTGTTGCATACGTGGCAGTATTGACCGTCCACAGTTTGCTGACATGGCAGATAAGAATTGACATGGCATGGATGAGTGGACTAGAATGCTGACGTGGCACTTGCTGACCGACCTAAGTTGTTGACATGGCAGACAAGTTGTGAACAATGTTGACGTGGACGGATGATGTGGCATTTTCGCTGTAGTGGCGAGTTGACTGTGATGCTGATGTGGCGAGTCCAATCAACTGGTTGGACCAAATCGGTCTGGTTCTTGTTGAACTGTTACTGATCTTGTTCGGTCTGAACCGAACTGCGGTGAACCTGAAGCTGGACTGTGGCTGGACAGATCTTATGGTCCAGATTCGATAGATCTGACGGATTAGATCCTCTGGATGAAGAGGCGTACCTGAAGATGGATTTATGTGGCTGTACAGGACAGATGACTTTGTAACGCTTTCTGCCACACCTATATCTGTTACAGTATCTCTGATTCGCAACTCTTCTGCAACTTTTTTCGCAACAGTTTATGTAACTGTTTCGCAACGCTTTCTTCAAGTTTGCAACAGTTTCGCTGTAAACCCTAATATATATATTTTTTCTTTTTTGTGCTGCTGATTTTTGCATGGAATTTCGTGCAGATTTCTTCTGCACCTCTCCCAATGATAAAACATGATTCTTTCACTCGAATCCCCTTAGTCGGCGTCAATGTTTGTACCCAAAATAAATTCTAGGCACAAAACACGATTGATTTGATGATGATTATTGAAAATTAGGGTTATGAATCGATAGAAAATAAATAAGAGACAAGGATTTAACGTGGTTCGGCAAGTGTTGCCTACATCCACGGGGGAACAGATAAATTCTTTATTGATTGTAGTATACAAGAGTTTTCTCCGGGTTAGCTAACCTAAAATTCCATATTTCTTAGGGTTTAGGATACATGTATTTATAGAGTTTATGTAACCCTAATTTTGATGTAAACTTCATGTGCAAGCAACTTGGGCAACAATCCTTCTGGAAACTTCTAGAATCTTCCGTCATGGGCTGGCTATACGGGCTTGATTACGGGATCACCGTGTATAAAATGCACGGTACAAACATCGCCCCCTCTTAACCTCCAACTTGTTGGTGGTTAAGAAAATTGTTTATCCTTTTGCGTCGAACGTTGATGATGAAACTCGCCCCCAAGCGTGAGTAGAGATATTGCGAAGACGCCCCCAACTGTAATTACCTGCAAAAAAAAAATAAAAATAAAAAATGAAAAGTAAAAAAAAATTAAAAAAATAATAATATTGCTCACATGCTAGGCGAGACTTTTTGCCACGTGGTGGACTTGTGATGCTCGAGAGCCAGTCGAGTCTTGAATAGAATGTAGTGTGCTTGCGGCTGGGGCAAGGCTTTCTGCTCGCAACTTAACACGGCTGTAGCGCTCGCTGCTCGGGCACGCTGGCTATATTGCTTGTGTTGAGTACGAGTCTTTGAACCAATATCGTGCATTGGGCTCGTGGTTCAACGAGACTTTGGACCAACATCGGGCGTTGGGCTCATGGTGGAGACGAGACTTTATGCTTGCCAAGGTGCAAGTCTTTGTACTCGCGTGAAAGGCGAGATTTTATGCTTGCGATAAGAGCAAGACTTATGTGCTCACGTGCAAGGTGAGGCTTTAGGTGCTTGCGATGTGATGCAAGGCTAAATAATGAAGGGTATAAGCAATCCTCATCTCCAACTCGATCGTGTCGCTATCCACGAACCTCGATCATATTGCTATCCACGAACCTCGAACTCGATCATGTTGCTGCTCCAAGTGCACATAAAAGTTTCTCCAACACAGGAATTTTTGTTCCCATGTTATAGATAATTCAAAGAGGATTCCAACGAGCCAAAAATCACTCAATTCGGACTTAAAATGAAGAAGTTAATGGAGAAAGATGATTTGAACGAAACGTGCATGTTGTTGCATACGTGGCAGTATTGACCGTGCACAGTTTGCTGACATGGCAGATAAGAATTGACATGGCAT